>NC_056729.1:1289195622-1289463122 GCF_019279795.1 Protopterus annectens | reverse complement strand
CATACCCACGGTCTGTACAACAGATAGAACTTTACTTATTTGCCTACATAAAAGCCTATTGTTGTAGCAGTTTAGTTGCTTATTCTGTTTCTTGTAACATTTAGGTATTGTAGATACTGAAATAATTATTTTCTGCTACTATTACATAACATATGGGACATAATTATGTATTACATTCCCAGAACATTTGCCATTTGAAATGTCTTTTGTCAGGACACAACTGTCCAATGATGGACTGTCCCTCACAAAGCGGGACAGATAATAACCCTACTGCGGAGACCAGATTGTTTGGGCCAACACATAGCCACGGTCAGTGCAGGTTTAGAACATTCATTTGTTTCCTAGCTGTGAGCCTTATACCTTTGGCACTTTTGTTGTTTGCCTGTTTCTTGTATGAATTACGTTTATTCTCTCCTGACATGACCACTTTAGGCAACTGTTACATGCAATATGGTGCATAGTTATTTCCTACGGTCACAAGACATTTGGCATTGTACCATTGTTAGTCAGGTCACACATACACAAACATTAATTGTCCCTCACACAGTGGATCAGGGGTATCCTGTTTACGTCAGTGCCTTCATCACCCTTTTACCATGTGCCACTATGTGAATGTGTGCAATATATTCTCTCGCTTATTCGTGTCGGGACACGTGTGTCACGGGCAGGTGTTTGATCCTGGGTAGTAAGTTATGCATGACCATTTAAGGCTGGACAGTGTCGTGCACCACTAATGCACATTCCAACTTGTGTCCAGATATCTACAGGACTGGACTTCGTGTCTTCCATTCTAATGTTTACACAGGTTACTTATCCCATGGGGGATATCCCAAAAATTGAACAAGACCAAAACAAGAAGAATATCGACCATTCTTCTGGCATTATGAAAATGTGCTGGGGGTTTTACATGCAAGGGATACATAGTGTGCAATCCTGCAACTGCCTAGGGTGACACTACCTACTACATCACTATGTGTAGATGTGGCTGCACCAAACCAGTTGGCCAAGTATGGCTGGATTTGGTGGACGTTCAGGTAAGGGAGCGGGTTGTGTGATGTGGAGGGGATGCTGGGTAGTCCATTATGCATCCAGTTGTGTTGCATTTGTTATGGCCAGTTCCATCAGGATCAATCTGTGGGTATGTGCCGGTGATATGTCTATACATTTGTATCGCACATTTCAATATTCATATGTTTGTGGGATTGTGTTCTACAGTATGGCCTGTCTGGTTGTATTGCAGCTGTTTATACATGTTTTTGTGTTTCTTTCAGCTTCAGCCTCTGCTACCTCATACACCTCTGGTTCACCTATTCTGCATACGACACAGTATCGCCTTGGAGGGTTGTACCATTACCCACCCCCCACACACACACACATATTCCTCACACCCCATACATCACTGCTTTGGTTGTTGGCCCATGACACGGCCAGAGTAACACACTGAATACCCTACATAGGTCAGGTACCTGTATGGTTGTGTGGACTACCCTGCCATGTTTGCTTTCCACATGCTATACCTCACGCACATAGGTACACGCCCATACTTAACTTTCATTACATGGTTGGTATACCCGGGTACTACCCATTCAACTGTGACACATCCTGACAAGTTTGGCTTGTACCGCTGATTTGCGAATTTTGGCAGACTGTTCTAATCATTGGATGCCATCTTTTCCTATGTCCAGGATGTGATATATTCCATTCACATATCCGACTGTACTGGACGACACGTACCCACAGTCAATGGTACAGATAATACTGTTCCTTTCAGCCTACATGTTTCCTTATTGTTGTAGCTGTTTATATGCTTCTTCTGTTTCGTTTACATGCTTATTCTATTTCCTGTCACATCTGGTATGTGAAATATGGACATACCTTTCGTATGTGACTATTACATGCCTTGTGGGATATGATTCGGACATATGGTCGCTAGATATGTACATTTATCGTGTATTTTGTTATGGACACATCTGCCCAGCTGTGTACCCTCCCTCACATTATGGGTCAGCTGGTGACACTCACCACTGGGCTGGACGTACCTACTGGCGGCTCGCTAACATATGATGCATTTCACTTCCACTTGGTATAGCTATCTACACTGCGTTGGACTACAGGCACACGGTTTTCCATGTCATTTGTTCGCAGGATAGGGATCCATTATTCCCTACCGTGCAGTTGTGTTTGCTTCTTCATTTTGTGTTCGCAGGAACTTTCTTGCATGCTTTGCATACGTTTCAGTATCTACGGACACTGACAGATGTGATTACTATCTTGCAACTTGTTATATGCAAGCATTTTAGGTTGCACGTTGACAGCTGGCATTTCCATGCCTCCGTGTGGCATTTCGACATGCCCTATGCACTTGCGGTCCTTTCCTGTGCACGTGGCTGTGGCGGCAGCACGCCTTCATTAATATGCATTTGGGGCTAATGCGCCATCTTCACGCTGCACTGTCAGCGCAAGCCTACTGCCGGCCTTGTGACGAGCTTCATGAATCCCGGGGTCAGTTTTCTTTGTATGTGGAATGAAAAATATAGTTATGTTCCCACCATGCAAGTAGCAGGTTAGCATAAGTCGGCACACACTTTGCACCCATTGCTACCCCTTTCTCTTGGCGAAAAAACTCTCCTTCAAAGTAAAGAAAATATTTTTTTAGTACTGTTTCCATCAGGGTGTTAATCAAGTAAATGTCCCTATCATTAAACTTAGCACAATTCCTAAGACCCTCTGTTAAAAATTCCAACCCTTCATCATGAGGGATGGATGTAAACAAATCAACCACATCAATTGTTGCAAACATAACTTAATTGGCAAACAAATCCTTTTTTACCTTCCTAAGAAAATCACAGGAATCCTTATGTGTGTTTTTGGAATTCAAGGAGATGTCTTTTAAGTTTACGTCTAAATATTTAGCTATTGCAGCAGTGGCAGATTGGCGAGCTGCCACAATTGGTCTCTTTGGTGGGTCTAATACATTCTTATGGGTCTTAGGAATACCAAAAATACTAGCCTCCTTGTTAAATAAAAAAAATGAACGTGTCCATATCAATAGTACCCTCCAATATTTATTTTTATTTATTTTATTTTATTTTACATTTGTTAACCGGGGGTGTCTGACTGAGCCGAAAAGGCCCTTTTTCAGCAGAGGCCCGGGGAGAAAAGCTCCACAAAGAAAAATTACAGACACATTTAGTTATTTAGACATGATCAGTATACACACAAATTAAAAGAGACATGTTTTTACAGTGGTATGCGGCACATAAACAGTTACAGTGGAGAGAACAAACAAAAATATATTAATTTTAAATATAAAGGTAATTAATAGATTTGTGGTGTGCACCTGAAATTTGGAACATAGGTAGAATACATACATAGTACACAGGTACAGTACATACATTGCAGATTAGCCAGTGTTTGTGAGTAAGACTGAAAACTATTATCAAGTGCTCTAGATTTAGTATGTATATGTTATCCACTTTCACTAGCCTGGGGAGCAATCATGGCACTGCCAACTTTGCTTGAGATGTTGCCTGATGAGGTCTTTAAAGGAGGCTTTGGATGATGTGTTTTGAATGCTAGTAGGGACAGAGTTCCATTTTTTAGCTACTGAACCACTATATAGTGCATCTCCAAAGCTATTGTAGCTGTTGGTGACTTCTAGTAGTAGTTTGCTTGATGATCTAAAAGGCCTTTTGTCTGAGTGATGTTGTACTAGGTTTTTGAGGGCAGGACACTTATTGGGGAGGTAACAGATAGAATGACAGAGGCAGAACTGATTGTAGGTTAGGAGGTTGGGCAGTTCAAGCCAATGGAGCTGTCTCAAAGCAGTACAGTGATGAGTTCTATATGAGTAATTTGCAGCAAGCGGGCAATTCTGTTATAGCAGGCTTCCATTTTGCTTAGTTCAGTTTTGTTGAGATTAGTCAGAACAGGAGATGCATTGAGTAGGCTGGATAGAAGTTGGGAGCGAGCAATAGCTGATCTTGTGTTGTTGGTAAGAAATGGTTTGATACGGTAGAGTGACCCCAGTTTGGCATGTACTTTTTTAATAGTTAAGTTGAGATGACTATCAGATTTTAGATGGGAGTCTATGGTTATTCCCAATAGCTTAGCCTGTGCCACTGGAGCAATTAGAGTAGCATTTGTGGAGTAGATAGTGAATTGATTGTTAGTGTTTTTGTTAGAACTGGTTATAATCATAAGGTGAGTTTTCTTTGGCTTGAGGATAAGTTGGGCTTTAGTAAGGTAGTTTTCAATGTCAGAGAATGCTAGTTGAGTTGTTTGCAGGAGGGTGGGAATGTTTTGTGCAGCACAGATTAAGGTAGTGTCATCTGCATACTGAATTATAGATGTATGCTGTGTGGAGGTATGGAAGTCATTTGTGAAGACTGTGAATAGTAGTGGTCCTTAGACAGAACTCTGTGGGACTCCTATAGTTATGGGCAGCTGAGGAGAGAGAGAATTTTCCCATTTCACAGATTGGTACCTGTCAGTTAAGTAGGTTTGGTACCAGGTAAGAGTGGAATTTGATAGATGATATTGG
Organism: Protopterus annectens; assembly: GCF_019279795.1. Classification (NCBI taxonomy): domain Eukaryota; kingdom Metazoa; phylum Chordata; order Ceratodontiformes; family Protopteridae; genus Protopterus; species Protopterus annectens. Next base: position 1,289,458,579 of record NC_056729.1, on the reverse strand, counting down.
TTTAGTTTGTTTAGCAGGATTTGGTGTGAGACTGTGTCAAATGCTTTTGACATATCCAAAAAAGAGTTGACACTTGTAGGCCTTCATTTTTTAGATGGTTTACTGTGTCTGTGAAGCAGAGGAGGGCTGTAGTGGTACGATGGGCAGGTATGAAACCATGCTGAGTAGATGACAGGATGTTGCTGTCTATGAGATAGTTTAGCATCTTGGTATGGATGTATTTTTCTAGGATTTTGGCCAGGGGGAAGAGTAAAGCAATGGGTCTGTAGTTATTAAGTTCAGTGGAGGTCCCACCTTTATGTATGGGTGTAACATAGGATATTTTCCAGAGTTTGGGCACATAGTTTTCAACAATTGATCTGTTTATGAGAGTGGAGACTGGGATAGCAATAGCATCTGCTGTAAGTTTCAAGAAATAGCTGGGGAGTAGGTTGGCTGCTGTTGATGAGGTTTTTAGTTTGGAGAGCATGCTTTTGATTGAAGTGGTGGAAACTGTTTTGAGGGTAAAGCTTGTATTAGTGTTATTTGTGTTGGGGGGATAGTGAGGAAGGAACTGTCCTGTGATATTAAGGATAGAATTGAGTTCACAAAGTGGGAGTTGAATTGTGTTTCGATGGGAACTTTAGTGTCAGGGGTGGTTGGTTTGGGGATAGCCTTTTGGGTTGAGCTTAGTAGCTGGTTTACATTTTTCCAAAATTTTAGCGGGTTGTGTTAGTATTTAGTTTGTAGTGTTGTGTAGTAGGATTTTTTGTCCAGCCTAATGCATTTTTTGCACGGTTGCGCAGTTCTTGGTACTTAGTTAGGGTTTGTGTTTCTTTGTTTTTTGATAGTAAAACCAGGCAGTTTCTCTGGACTTGAGGATTTGTTTGGTTTCTTTACTGATCCAGGGGTTTGTAGAGGTTCTAACCTTGATTTTGTGCAATGGACCGACAGTGTCTAGGTGTTGTAGAAATATTTTGTTGAAATATGCTACAGCCTGGTCAAGTGGGAGGGTTTTTAGGGGGGGGGGGGGCTGTCACAGTTACAGAGTAAAGTGTTGAGGACCTCAGGAGATATTTTTTTTGTGTTTCTAGTGGATATATAGTTAGTGGTTTTGCATATGCTTGTTCTACTTTGTATAAAGTATATTATGTTGTGGTCACTTAAGGTGTGTGGGAGACTGCCTGTGTGAGGGTACAAAGTGGGGTTTTTAGTTAGGACCCAGTCAAGGATGGATTCCCTTTTAGATTTTTTTATCACATCTAGTTGGAATTTGGACTAGCTGCTGGTAGCCATGGAAATTTATTAGATTACTTGGTGGTTCTGATATACAGGTGAACCAATCTAGGTTGAAGTCCCCCAGAATAAGGGTTTATTGTGAGTATGTGGAAGAACACCAGGATAAGAAGTCTTCAAGGCTAGCAGGTGTATTACCAGGTGGAATATAGATCACAATTGTGGTGATGACCTTTTTAGGATGAAGTTGAAGTTGTGAGATAAGTATGTCCCAATTATTGGGGGAGGGGTAGGAGTTTGGTAATTGATGGACAGTTAAGTTGGACTTGTACAGTAAGGCAGTTCCACTCCCTTTACGAAGTGGTCTGTCTTGTCTAATGATATTATAGCCGGTAGGGATAACTTCTGAGTTAGCTATGTTTTTATTTAGCCAGGTTTCTGTTAAAGCAACTATGTCTGGGGAGAAGTGAGGTATTGTGGCCTGGAGTTCAGGTATTTTATTTTTGATACTTCTAATATTAATATTTAGCATTAAAAGATGGTTGGTTTTGCTGCTGTTGTTGATTTGCCCAGGGATGAAGAAAGTGGGGGTGTTATGTTCTGACATTTGTGTTGGAGCAGTTTGTGTTGGATGGGATGGACTTGGGCCTGGGTTTGGGTGGATATCCCCACTTATGGTGAGCCTGGAGTTAAAACGGTTATACAGATGTTGGAGTTTGGTGAGGAGTGTGAGAAAGTATTGTTTTTTTTGGAGTAGGAATGAGAGCATATGTGTTTAGTTCTGAATTGGTCCATTATGTAGTTCTAGAATAACTGTGGGCAGATATTATTATAATGTGTGGTGTCTGTATATGACAGTGTATAATGTAGTGTTGTGCTACTAAGTTTAGGGATATTGCTAGAGTGATAACTTGTGGTGTAAAGAATTATGAGAAGACAGACTAGACTTAGTTGTGTGATAGTCATGGTTGTAAAGTTTAAGTTATTTCTAGGTGGGGGGGTCTGAACAGGAATTATAGGGTTGCACTATATGTGGATGGGGAAGTAGTGTGGGTGATGTAAAAAATGCTTAGTGGGAATGAGAGTGATTGGGGGTATTTTGTGTGGAACAAGTTGGTGTGGTATAATGTGATATGACTTGAGGAGCTGTGATTGGTGGAAGTGATGTGAGGGTGAGCTGTGGCTGTGATTACTATAAATGTAGAGGTAGTGGGGGCGAGAGGGAATAGGGGGCAGGGCAGGTGAACGAAGCGGGGCAGAGCCAACCAAGACAAGAGAAAAAGGTAAGTATTACTTTACAAATCTGAACACTTTAAACAAATTCCCGAGGTCTAATGGCTAACCGGAAAGCAGAATATAATTGCTGAAGAGCACTTATGTCCTGGTGGGAGACTAGAAATTTAAAGATGGCTCCATGCTCAGCAGGATTCTAATATAGACTTTGTATTGGGGGAGGGAGATAGCACAAGGGGAGTAAACCAGGTGGAATGCAAAGAAACCAGAGAGGCAATCAGTGGAAATCAGTGAAGGCCTCAGAGGGGGTAAGTAATAATTCAAACTACCTGTAAAGTGAAGGAGAGAAGAGACAGCAAAGTTTATTAAGGTTGGGAGTGTGTTTTCACATCGACTTGCTGATTAGTAACCAGTTTGTGCACAAATTAGAGTAGGGCGATACATTAGCAATGAAGGAGAATGTATAGAGATGCAAATAAACAGGTGGGCCACCAAGTGATACAAACTAAGACAGGAAAGCACTGAGAGGGGTGCTTGATGGTTAATTTAGTCACAGGGATGTGAATTAAATGTATACTGTCTATTGGACAATTAGGATTACTGTACTAGCGGGGGGGCGGGACACAAGGCTACAACAGTCAGTTTTATTAGCAAGCTGAGAAACTACTAAGAAATACTGCTAATGTAATAGCTTCACTGTCATAAAACATACAAGTAAAATGCCTGGGTGGACTGATCCTGCTCTTGAGGCTCAAAATGTATATACATGTTTAGTTTGCAGTACTGATTCCTTCTTATACTGTATGGGTGGAGTGGTAGCCGCAGACTGCAGATTTGCTTGAGTGTTCTCTGAAGAGAGAGAGAGAAAAAAAAGAGAGGATGAAGCTAGTAGAATGAGACAAAGACAGGTCAAAGGAAGTAATGAGGAGATAGGAGGGTGTAAAAGATACAAGTCTGAGGATAGTGTGGATAAAGCAGGAGAATAGATGCTACTGCTACAGTTTGAGAGTGCTTCAACAGTAACTGCATCTCAGTGCCATAACTTAGTTTGGAAACAGGTTAATAAATCATGCACAGTACATTTATCAGCCAATTATCCTGTGCATACAAGAAAAAGGAAAATGAACACAACAGCACAGCTGAAGCAGTAGGAGAGGCAACTGTAGTGCTAAATCAGTAAATACTGTTTCTAACTCCAAGACTATGTCAATTAGATGTACATTACAGTTATAACAGCAGTTTTAGTAGTATAAAGGCAACATAGCTGCAGTGGTAGTGTCAGTAAAAACACAATTCCTGAATGACAGAATCAACCAGTTAAATAAACAAATAAGCAGATCAGTAGTCAGGAATCAGAAAAATGAATACTAGTTGTATAGATCCAAATACAGCAAAAAGTATTACTTTACAAATCTGAACACTTTAAACAAATTCCTGAGGTCTAATGGCTAACCGGAAAGCAGAATGTAATTGCTGAAGAGCACTTGTGTCTTGGTAGGAGACTAGAAATTTAAAGATGGCTCCATGCTCAGCAGGATTCTAATATAGACTTTGTACTGGGGGAGGGAGATAGCACAAGGTGTGTAAACCAGGTGGAATGCAAAGAAACCAGAGAGGCAATCAGTGGAATTCAGTGAAGGCCTCAGAGAGGGTAAGTAATAATTCAAACTACCTGTAAAGTGAAGGAGAGAAGAGACAGCAAAGTTTATTAAGGTTGGGAGTGTGTCTTTACATTGACTTGCTGATTAGTAACCAGTTTGTGCACAGATTAGAGTAGTGAGATACATTAGCAATGAAGGGGGATGTATAGAGATGCAAATAAACAGGTGGGCCTCCAAGTGATAAAAACTAAGGCAGAAAGCACTGAGAGGGCTGCTTGATGGTTAATTTAGTCACAGGGATGTGAATTAAATGTATACTGTCTATTGGACAATTAGGATTACTGTACTAGTGGGGAGGTGGGGAGGACATGGGGCTACAACAGTCAGTTTTATTAGCAAGCTGAGAAACTACTAAGAAATACTACTAATGTAATAGCTTCACTCTCATAAAACATACAAGTAGAATGCCTGGGTGGACTGACCCTGATCCTGAGGCTCAAAATGTATATCGTTGTTTAGTTTGCAGTACTGATTCCTTCTTATACTGTATGGGTGGAGTGGTAAATCATTTAAAATAATAAATATTTTCCTATAAGCGATATTGATTTAGTTTAAGGAAACTTTAGAATATTTATCCTCATCCTTTAAAAGTGCCATCATTTTGCTTTCATATATTATGAAATCCATAATAACAGTACCTCCACCCTTGTCAGGCTTCATAACCCTAATAAACTTATTTTCTTTTAGTGTATTCAAAACATAGTTTTGATAAACTTGACAAAACTCTATTGTTTGCCATTTCATTCCTGAGTCTATTCTCTATGAGACATTCAAAATTCTTTAGCTGTGGGTGTAGTGGAGGATTCCATGTACTCTTTCTCCTAAGAGTACTGTCCCCTCCACTAATTTATTTAAAAAATAATTCCATGTTTTTCTTCCGGACAAACATTTTGAGATCAATTAAATCTTTGCTAATATCACACTTCTTTCTTGGTACAAATTTAAAACCTTTTGTAAATAAACTAAAAAAATTCTTCAGTAATATCCAAATTGCTGTAATTAAAAATAGTGTACCCCTTAAAGGTAAGCATAGTGTCATTGGAAACTGTTCCACTAGATTCTGGACCAAGTACGTCCAAAACATCCCCATGTGGGGGGGGTCCTCTTTCAATACTTCTGGTATCCCCCTCTCTTGTTCTACCCATTCCAATTCCATGCTACATTACACATTCACATGACTGTCCTGCAAGTGCTGTGCACTGACACACGTGTCTATCATGACGGCAGTACATCCACCAACAGCTGTTCTCCACACTAACATAACATACACAGATATTATGGCTGACATCTTTGTCATTCATTGTTGATCTGCACAGTTGGCAGGTATGTTCCACTGCTTACAGGGACAAACAGTATTGTCCAGAGCAGTTGTTCAGTGGGACATTATTACAGGGACAACTACAGATGGCACATATCAAACATTCTACATCTTACATCCTATTACTCTGGGGTCTATATTGAATCAGCGAATGCTTCAAAAAGTGAATGCTGATTCATCGACCCTATTTCAGCGAACGCTGAAAATCCCAAACACCCGGAACAGCGAATGTTTTCTCAGTGAAAAAAATTTGCTGGGTTGGTTTATGGAGTTTGCTGTTTCCTCCACTGTGGTGCGATCTTGGAGTTGGTATATTTAAGTAGGGGGGGTGGGGGGCAAAGCCCTCACTGTTCCAAGTGTTCGACATTTTCAGCATTTGCTGAACTAGGGTTGATGAATAAGCGTTCGCTTTTTTAAGCGTTCGCTTATTTAATACAGACTTTAAATCTAAACCACATCCTACATTAAATTACATACAGTTGTGTTTTACATACCTTTTAGTGTTTGGACTAATGTGACGCCTTCCCGGTTGAGGCCTGTCGAACTGTGTTCCCCACTGTGTAAGTTCCGTGGTATACATTTTTTTCTATTTCCTTTATTTTTTTTTGCTGGTTTCCTCTTTTTTTTTTTTTTTTTCTCTCTCTCCCTCACCAGTAGAGCAAATTAGTTGGTTTGAATGGATTTCAGCATGGCTTTTGTAGGTGATGCACATGATGAGGTGATGGGCTCTGCACCAATCAGTGTGCAACAGTTACTGACTGCGTGAAGCTTGCTGTGTAGTGATTCTGTTAAACAACATCATGGCAACCCAGTACTATAAAATGCTTACTCATGTGGGCATTGTCACTTCACCTTTCCAGTATGGAGGACATCCTTCCTGTATGTGGGTAGCATTGTTACAAACAACAGGTTGCTGTACCTACTACAGCAGGGCTTGCAGACAAAGGATAACTACACAATCTTAGGTTGTTCCAGACCTACAGACAGAGTGAGTGGTGTTGTTATGTGCATTGTATATTGCTGGTCTTGCAGTGTTTGCGTGTACATAGTAGTTTAGGATGGAATGCAGTCTGTCTGCATAGGTCTCAGCAGTGAGCCTATCCACATGATGGCCAGTGGATTGTCTGTTTGCTTTTTCCTGTGCACCACACAGGACTTGTCCTAGATATCCCCAGCAATCTGTCTGTTGCGTGCTATCAGTACATGGCTACTTCCAGTTCTGTTCCTGATGTGTTATTCCTGCATAAGGGTATGTTGCATCGAATCCTGTAACACCAGCAATGTGCAGGGTGTGTAACACCAATATTACTAGTATAACCCTGTGTTCCTGCCTCTGTCCTCTACATATATGGCTGGCTTTGTCCTGCTGTGATACAGTTAGGGGTTGTTCAGTACTGGCCTCTCATAATATACTGTTGGCATTCCTGCTTTCATCCCAGTCATATCATGGACACCCACAACATTGGTTGGTCATGGTCCATACATGTGACAGATACATAGACATTATCACAGGTAATAAATGTCTCCCTAGGCCTTGACTATGGGATGTAACTGGCGGCTGTTGAACTGCATCTATTATTGTTTATCATTATCTATCTTGATGGCAAATCCTTTGTCCACAGTTGTACGAATTGACGAGCCTGTCCTGAACAGTACAGTATGTTATATATCCGCACTGCCTGCATCTGCTTTTCTGTGTGGGTCTTGCATTCTTCACTGATTACATATGTGCAGATCTATGTGCTGTCAATAATGGCATATATTATTGTAAAATACACCATTACAAGTTGTCTGTGTGTCATCTCATGTCCTTTGAATAGTGAGTGGGCTATGTGTAATTCTGTACTCCTGTTCAAGTGTAAATGTCATTTAGTAGGTTATACAGCAAAATTATTTTGTTATACCGATTTCACATGGGAAATAGAATGTGCTGCAGTGGGACCCGAACCGAGAATGTGTGCATGGTAGGCAGATGCTCTGCCCACTACACTATTGCAGCTCTGTGTCATTTGTATATTTCTACCTTAATGTCATACCCATGCTTCCTTTCCCCGGCCCCAGAGCTCCACATACTCAGCATCCATCCATTCTGCAGTTGCTAGTTCTGCCATACCACACCTCCACACATTTCCCTCTCTGCACATCTCGGTATTTCTCCATAATACTGTCTCAATGCAACCTTCTGCAAGCTCGTCATCAGTTTAGTCCACGTACATTCGAGCCTTCCCTTCATCCACCTCCGATACTGATAGGAACATTGTTGTGACCCATAACGTCTGGTGTGTCCCAACAGGGATGGACCTGTTGTTGTGTCACGAGTACACTTTGCTGGTCTACACTGCTTTTCCCACTGGTAGCATCCTATCAGGGTTTTTAGATGCAGCAGTTTGCTCACACACCAGACCAGCCTCATCTCCCACTTCCACGGATGAAACACGCCCCCACGCCGTGGTCCATTTTCCATTCCCCTCTTCAGTATTATATGAGACTACTGTTCTGACAGTATGTGTGGACAGGCAGTGTTCATTGGTAGTCATTGACTGCTCGGAATATTGTGACTGAGCACTGTGCACATGTTTGCTGGTATTAATGTACATACTTACATACATTTCCTATACTGTTGACTGACTGTGCCGGATGATATGTTTGTGATAACAGCAGCTGATTGTATATCTGCCATGCCTTCGTAGTAACTCACTTGTACTATAGTGTGCAGGGAGGGGAACCTGGGAGTGCTGATTATGTTGTTGCTGGCCACGACGAGGGCTGTGGACTACAGCATGCCTAAGGCACTGTTGGGGAAGTGTAGGCAGGTATGCACTGGTGTGCACTAGGCTCAGACCTGCTGACCTCCGGTTTCAGCTTCTTACACTGGTTTGGCCTCCACATTGCTTAACCAGTGTGGGAATTGCTTAACATGCAACACACAGGCGTACTCCCACTTGCTGCCACATACCCCTGCGCTACTTCATGTACATGTCATTATCATACATACTTAAGTCAGGTGTACATATCAGGTATGACTGTTCACGAAGGTCAGTGTAAGGTTAAGTGTAATTCCAGTTTAGCATTTCTGGTTAGGCTACACTCAGGTATTCAGGTTAGGTTTAGTTATGCCATACCTGTGTTGTAGAGTAGATGTGAAAAGTGGAGGTATAGGTGGGTAGGTGGGGGGCATTTTAACTGTATTGTAGGCCGTTTGACTGATTGGTGGGGAGCAGTAGTGCAGGTTTGCAGGGTGTTGGGATATGTATGCGAGGCAGGACAGGAGATGTCAATGTCAGTAGTTGGTGTAGGGGTCTGGAGAGCTCTGGGGGTGGTGGACTTCACCAGGTGGTGATCCAAGTGTGTGTGGGTTTTCCCTTCATGTGTTATTTACATGTGTAGTCTGGGACAGTTGCGGTAATACACCTGGGTTGGGGGTTCCAGATTCTGCCAATATAGTTGTGTGCAGGGTGTCACCTACCTGTGACTGTGAACATTACTACGAATGCAACAGGGGTTGATAGGTAAGTGGTGTTATTGGGCCACACAGAGGGGCTGATACTGGGGACATGTCCATGGATGTGCAGGACAGCTGATGGGAAGGTCTATTTCTTCTACAGCGACAGCTGTGTATATACCCTGCATTTGGGGGTAGGTCTGGACAATAACATCCCTGGATGGGGGTGAGGACAGCAACATATCTCTCAACCAATCAGAGACAAATCTCAACAGAATCAGGGACAAATCCTCAAATAATCAGGGACAATCAGGGACATTTTTTAAATATTTGTTCTATTAGCTTGAAACATTTGCAGATTAAGAGAATGTGGTTTAATATAGATTTTCTGACAAAAAATGTAAAACGTCTATAACTCTGAATTATTATCATTATTTCTTAAGGGCAAATCACTACCATTTCTTCAGCAGTCACCAGTTTTAAGAGGGATTAAGAGGGATAGACCTACAACTGGCGTCTAAATCAGGAATGTCCCTGAAGATCAGGGACAGTTGAGAGGTCTGCACAGCAATAATACCTTGTGATGCCAATTAGTTCAGCTTACATGACTACAGTGGGGTCTTGCGACTATGTGTTCTTTGGGGTCATTTAGTGGGTTTGCAACAATACATCTGGTTATACCATCCTTTGACATGTAAACTAGACTTAGATGCAGTGGGACTCATACTGGGCGTGGCTGCTAGTCAGTCATCGGCTCTGCCCAATGCACACTATTGCTTACATCCCTGGGGTGGTCCACATAGAACCGCTGCAGCCAACATCTGCACAGCTAGGCCCATAATTTCAAACCCATAGTTCCCAAACCGCACTTCCTTTTCAGCAGTCTTCCTTACTCCGAGTGCAGGTCGGGTCTAAACACACCACTACACACTGCCCACTCTCCACTTCTCGGGACCCATCACATATGTTGTCTTGCCCCATGGGTCATCAGGCTTCCCCAGTCTTGTAGTCCGGGAACATGTGTGCCCTGCCATAGGTAATCCGTGTAATGGCTGGAAGCCCAAATAGCCATAAAATGTTTGGGTTGTCCCACAAGGGACATTCTTGTCTTTGATTCAAGATTAGACTTGGTGGGTCTCTCCCATTGGTAGTATCCTGCCTGTTGTCTGGGAAGCAGTGGTTTGTTTACTTTTATTGTGTGTTTGTATGTTTCACCTGTCTAGTTGGGGGGGGGGGGTTGATGCTACGTGTTACACGTTTGTTGATTGGACCCCTCACCCCATTGGCAGAGAGGGAGAGGTATAGCTCCATGTTGTTATGGGTATATGTACACACACATACCTTTACATATTTACATCTACATCTGGTTATACCGTTCTTTGCCATGTAAAATAGACTGTGCTGCAGTGGGACTCATAGTGGGAGTGTCTGCCCATTCGGCAGTGGCTCTGCCAAATGAACACTATTGCTTACATCCCTGGGGCGGTCTGAATAGACCCACTCCAGCAAGCACATGCATGCCTAGACCCATAATTACATACTCATAGTTCCCCCACCTGCACCTCCTCTACAGCACTCATCCTTACTCTGGGTGCAGGTCGAGTCTAAGCACACCACTACACACTGCCCACTCTCCACTTCACAGGACCCATCTCGTATGTTGTCTTAACCCATGGGTCATCAGGCTTTCCCACCCTTGTATTCTGGGTATGTACAAACCCCGCCTTGATAGGTCATTGCATGGGCTTCCTCCTATAACAAGACATTTTTGGGGTGTCTCGCAAGGGACGCTCCTGTCTCTGTTCCAGGACTTGACTTCTCGGGTCTACTGTGCCCCCCCCCCGGTTGTATCCTCCCTGTGGACTGGGGAGCAGAGGATTGTTTACATTGTTTGTGGGTTTATTTGTATGTTTCCCCTGTCTGGCTGGGGGGAGGGTTCATGCTACGTGTTACACGTTTCTTGCTTGATCCCCTCACCGCCATTGGCATGGCCTGTGAACATATGTCATTCTTAAGTGCTGTATCTTATCATAGCTATATATCTGTGTATATCTACAAACACACACACACACACACACACACACACACACACACACACACACACACACACACACAGACACACATACACACACACACACACACACACACACACACACACACACACACACACACACACACACACACACACACACACACACACACACACACGGATATATAACTGGGGATGCACAAGCCAGTGCATTTCTTTGTGCCGGTCCCAAGCCCGGATAAATGGGGAGGGCTGCACCAGGAAGGGCATCCGGCGTAAAAATTCTGCCACATAACTTACGGCATGAAAATTTCATATTTCCATACCGGATCAGTCGAGGCCCGTGTTAACAACGACTGCCACCAGTACTGTTAGCCAACAGGGTGCTAGTGGAAATTGGGCTACTGTTTGCTGAAGGAGAAGAGGAGGGCAAAGGCAGGAAGAGAGGAGGAAAGTTAGGAGTGTAGCAGATAGTGTAGTAACTTTGAATGTTGGCAGTATGACTGGTATAGGAGGAGAGCTAGCTGATATGATGGAGAGAAGGAAGGTTGATATATTGTGCGTGCAAGAGACCAGATGGAAGAGAAGTAAGGCCAGGTGTTTAGGAAACAGGTTCAAATTGTTCTATCATGGTGTGGATGGCAGGAGAAATGGGGTAGGGGTTATATTAAAGGAACAATATGACAAGAGTGTTTTAGACGTGAAGAGAGTGTCTGACAGAGTGATGTTTATGAAGCTCGAAATTGATGGTGTAATGATGAATGTTGTTAGTGCATATGCTCCACAAGTTGGGTGTGCGATGGATGAGAAAGAGAAATTTTGGAGTGAGTTGGATGAAGTTGTGGTGAGTGTACCCAGGGGTGAGAGACTAGTGATTGGAGTGGACTTTAATGGGCATGTTGGTGAAGTGAACAGAGAGGATGAGGAAGTGATGGGTAGGAATGGTGTTAAGGAGAGGAATGCAGAAGGTCAGATGACTGTGGATTTTGCGAAAAGGATGGACATGGCTGTGGTGAATATGTATTTTAAGAAGAGGGAGGAGCATAGGGTGACATACAAGAGTGGAGGAAGATGCACACAGGCAGATTATATCCTATGTAGGAGGGCCACTCTGAAGGAGATTGGAGACTGTAAAGTGGTGGCAAAGGAAAGTGTAGTTAAGCAGCATAGAATGGTGGTCTGTAGGATGATGTTGGTGATCAAGGAGGAGGAGTGTGAAAGCAGCACCAAGGATTAAATGGTGGAAGTTAAAAAAGGGTGATTGTGAAGTGGATTTTAGGGAAGAGTTAAGACAGGCACTGGGAGGCAGTGGAGAGTTACCGAACAGCTGGGTAACTACAGCAGAACTAGTAAGGGAGACTGCTAGAAAGGTGCTTGGTGTGACATCTGGACAGAGGAAGGAGGACAAGGAGACCTGGTGGTGGAATGAGGAAGTACAGGAGAGTATACAGAGGAAGAGGCTGCCGAAGAAGAAGTGGGATTGTCAAAGAGATGAAGAAAGTAGACATCAGTATAAGGAGATGAGGCGCATGGCAAAGAGAGAGGTGGCAAAAGCTAAGGATAAGGCGTATGGAGAGTTGTATGAGAGACTGGATACTAAAGAGGGAGAAAAGGACCTGTACCGATTAGCTAGACAGAGGGACAGAGCTGGGAAAGATGTGCAGCAGTTAAGGGTGATAAAGGATAATGAGGGAAATCTACTCACAAGCAAGGAGAGTGTGTTGAGCAGATGGAAAGAGTACTTTGAGTGGCTAATGAATGAAAAGAATGAGAGGGAGAAGGTTGGATGATGTGTGGATAGTGAATCAGGAAGTGAAACAGATTAGCAAGGAGGAAGTAAGGACAGCTATGAAGAGGATGAAGAATGGAAAGGCTGTTGGTCCAGATGACATACCTGTGGAAGCATGGCGGTGTTTGGGTGAAATGGCAGTGGAGTTTTTAACTAGATTGTTTAATGGAATTTTGGAAAGTCAGAGGATGCCTGAGGAGTGGAGAAAAAATGTTTTGGTACCTATCTTTATGAATAAGGGTGATGTGCAGAGCTGCAGTAACTACAGAGGGATAAAATTGATCAGTCACAGCTTGAAGTTATGGGAGAGAGTAGTAGAAGCTAGGTTAAGAAGGGAGGTGATGATTAGTGATCAGCAGTATGGTTTCATGCCAGGAAAGAGCACTACAGATGCGATGTTTGCTCTGAGAGTGTTATTGGAGAAATACAGAGAAGTTCAGAAGGAGTTGTATTGTGCCTTTGTTGACTTGGAGAAAGCATATGACAGGGTGCCTAGAGAAGAGTTGTAGTATTGTATGAGGAAGTCAGGAGTGGCAGAGAAGCATGTAACAGTAGTACAGGATACGTATGAGGGTAGTGTGACAGTGGTGAGGACTGCAGTGGGAATGACAGATCCGTTTAAGGTGGAGGTGGGATTACATCAAGGATCAGCTCTGAGTCCTTTCTTATTTGCAGTGGTGATGGACAGGTTGACAGATGAGATCAGACAGGAGGACCCGTGGACTATGATGTTTGCAGATGACATTGTGATCTGTAGTGAGAGTAGGAATCAGGTTGAGAAGACTCTGGAGAGGTGGAGATATTGCTCTAGAGAGCAGAGGAATGAAGGTCAGTAGGGCTAAGACAGAATATATGTGTGTAAATGAGAGGGAGGGTAGAGGAATGGTGAGGATGCAGCGAGAAGAGTTGGTAAAGGTGAACGAGTTTAAGTACTTGGGATCAACAGTTCAGAGTAATGGTGAATGTGGAAGAGGGGTGAAGAAGAGAGTACAGGCAGGGTGGAATGGGTGGAGAAGAGTGTCAGGAGTGAATTGTGACAGACGGGTACCAGTAAGAGTGAAAGGGAAGGTCTACAAGACAGTAGTGAGACCAGCTATGTTATATGGGTTGGAGACAGTGGCATTGACAAAAAGGCAGATGTCAGAGCTGGATGTGGCAGAGTTAAAGATGTTAAGATTTGCACTCAGTGTGGCTAGGATGGATAGGATTAGGAATCAGTATATTACAGGGTCAGCTCATGTTGGACAGTTTGGAGACAAAGCAAGAGAGACGAGATTGCGTTGGTTTGGACACGTGCTGAGGAGGGATGATGGGTATATTGGGAAAAAGATGCTAAGGATGGAGCTGTCAGGTAAGAGGAAAAGAGGAAGGCCAATGATAAGGTTTATGGATGTGGTGAGAGAGGACATACAGGCGGTTGGTGTGACAGAGCAAGATGCAGAGGATAGGAAGAAATGGAAAGAGATGATGTGCTGTGGTGACCCCTAACGGGAAAAGCCAAAAGATGATGATGATGATGATGATTGTTGTATATATATCAAACGACATGTGGATGTATGGGTGTCTGCATATGTATATACGGGTAGTTATTTATATGTCTATGTATGTATGTGTACATTTGTACTACAGAGAGGGGCGGTATATATCTATTTAGTAATGGGTATTTATACTAACACATATACCTCTTAATCTTTAGCTACATATCCAGTAATGATGACTGGTATTGCTGGATACTGTGTTTTGTGTGCATACTGGCCAAACTTGTGTGCCACATATGCTTTGCGATACCTACCACTAAATCCGTTGGTGTACACAGAGTCACACTTGACACCTATTATTAATACTAAGAATAAATTTGTCCCATGCGGGACAACCCAAACATTGGGTATTCAACCTTTGTCTACACCCAGGGTTACATAGGTACCCCTGGCTATGTGCATGGTCTCCAGCGTGTGCCACACCTAGGATACTTGGGTCAGGACATCATACAGAATGATGGGTCCCAGGGGGGCAATGTGTGGTGGTGTGGTAGCTACGGGCCGGTAACCAGGGTAGGGGTGGTGATTGCATGTGTGCTGCTGGTGGGGTGAAGCAGAACTGTGGGTTATGCATGTATGGGTTGGGCATGGCCCAAGAGGGATGGGCCTGTACTGCTCGGCCCGACTAGTGGGTGGGAGAGAGTGTTATGTGAAGTTGACATGTGACACACAAAAGAGGGCTGATTTAATTCCCTATTTCAATGACAGATGTACAATACTATGAGCTTGGTAGTGTATTGCAGGGCGGACGTGTTTGGCTGGGTGGGGGGGTATGCAAATTCGTACGTGACATATATTGTTTGGGACCTATCAGGCCCAAATGAAACAAAGAACGTCGTTGGACACTGCTGCTCCTTATTAAAACATTTATTCAGTACAAACAGAGTCAATAAAAGTGGTAAGCGCTTTCGGGACTACTCCCTTCCTTAGACCTATCAGGCCCACTGATGGTGCATGTGGACATATATGTTTCTGTTCATCTGCCATTTGTATCTACAGATGTCTGGTCATATATACCTCTGTGGGTATATATATATATTTGATAACATATGTCTAACTATGTCGGAATATATCTACCGAGACATATATCTGTGTACATATGTCACTTGATGTGTATATGTGGACATATAGATGTTGACATGTGTGTAGTTGTCAGCATTTGGGTGTATATATGTTCATATATTTGTATATATATATATATATATATATATATATATATATATATATATATATATAGATATATATATGTATATGAATATATCTCTGGATATTTATATATATATATATATATATGTGACTACATCTATAGATATGTTGTATCCATTTAGTTAGTGATATATTTGCAGACACACGCCCATCTAGCTGTAGGTATACATTCTCTGCACAGTTGCATGACTGGGCTGGGGTTATGTTTCTGACAACATACAATTTCTGCATATATGGCATGGCTTAGTGATCTATCATTATTTTGTATGGTGTGCATAGTCCTGGGTTCCGGCCTTGCAGAAGTTGTTTGCTTTGTTGCTGGGCAGAACACGCCCATTGGATACAGAGTGCGTATGGCACTTTCAAGTGGTTATAAGTGGGTTTGCGCAGAGGTAAGCACTCCTGACTTCTTGTCACAGTGTCTCACACACAGTTATCTTTTCCTTTGCTTAATCTGTTAAGGTGGTTCTTTACCCCATCCAAACACACTTGTGCATGCTTACTAGTGCTTACATATGCTTACTACTGCTTATCTGTGCTTATGCCTGCTTATAGGTTCATAAGTAAGTACTAGACTATTGGCCATAGGGCCTATATAAGCCTAACAAAATGTACTCTGGCTTTTGCTACCCAAGAAAATTATTTTCCTGTGCCCCTGTCAAGTAGAGTCACAGAAGTGATCCCCAGGGTGAATTTCCTATCTCCAATCTAATCATCAAGATTTTTCTTGAACAGTGCTAATGAGGAGCTTTGTTTGACATAGATAGGTAGTTTGTTCCAGAGTATGGGAAGTCTCTGGGACAGGAATCTATCCCTCTAGCATGTTCTGTTTATTGTGGAAACAAGGTTTAGGTCCCTAGAGCATGTAGCTCGGAGGAATTGGGATTTCTTTGCATAGAGCATGTCCAACAGCTCTGGGTTTGACATAGCTTTGTATGATAGGCAGAGGTCGCCTCTGAGTAGGTGATATGCAACAGAGTAAAGCTGGAGTTTTATGAGACGGTCTGCGTACGGCATCTGTTTGAGGTCGGTAATCCTCTTTGTGAGGTATTTCTATGCCCTTTCCAGTTGTTGTAGATGTCTTGTGAGGTACATAACAAAAGGGGCATTGTACTCTACAATGGGTCTAATGAGTGATGAGTAGAGGGGAACATTGACCTCTTTTTTCCTGGATGAGAAATCTTTTGTGATGAGGTGTGCCACATAGAAAGATTTCCTGACTACTGTGGTGATGTGATTATCACAGGAGAGACTACTGTCCACCTGTGTCCCAAGGTCTCTTATCACACTTTCAGTGTTAAGTAGATTACCGCCTATGTGATAGTTCATAGGTACAGAGTTTTTACCAAAAGGGATGACAATGCACTTTTTGGCATTGAGCTTGAGGCCATGGCTTTGACACCAGGCATCTGTCTGAGTGAGGCCCTGTTGTAGGATGTCCTCATTGTTAGGAGTTTTGATTATGGCTCCTAGTTTGCAGTCATCTGCAAATTTTGTTAGCCAAAGACCTTCTGTGTTAGTCTGTACTTCAGAGAAGTAGATACCAAACAAGAGAGGACCTTGGACTGAAGCCTGTGGTACTCCACTTGTCACTGGTCTGAAGTTGGATTTAGAGTCTGCTACTTTCACAGTGTGGGGTCAGTCAGTGAGCCAGGTGGCAACCCATCTTGTGACATAGGGATTTATACCTAGTTTAGTGAGTTTATCTATAATTCCAGAGTGGGGGATGGTGTTGAAAGCCTTGGCAAGATCTAGATAGGCTGTGTGAACCACCTTACCCTCATCTATGAATTTGGTGACTGCTTCAAAGAAGTCTATCAGGTTTAGGAGACATGATCTGCCTTTTACAAACCCGCACTGGGTAGGGTCCAGAGATTGGAGATTACCAATGTGATTGTTATAAGTTCCATGATGATACATTTCATAGCCTTGCAGACTAGGCTTGTCAGGCTAATGAGGTGGTAGTTCCCAGGGTCCATGGTGGCTCCCCTTTTGTGGAGTGGGATAACCATTGCTGTGCACCATTCAGTGGGCACAAAGCCTGAGGTGAGGCTATGATTGAACTTGATACTTAGCTGGGGTGCCAGTTCATTCTGTAGTTCATGTAGAATGCAGCCTGGGATGTTGTCAGGTCCCATGGATGTTGTGTTCTTGGCTTTGGAGAGTGTGTTTTTTACCTGTGCAGCCGTGATTACAGGAACTTTGCATTCTTCCAGTATAGAGATGGGCCCTTTAATGGATGAGAGAGGGGTAAAGTTAGCACTGAACCTATCTGCCAGGATGTTAGCAATATCAGTTGGTTCTGTTTATTTAGTATCATTGTGCTGTAACTCAGAGCAAATCTGAATGTTGCCATTGAGATTCTTAACATAGCTATATAATGCTTTGTGGTTGCCTTTAGAATCACTGGTGATTTTGTTTTCATAACTAGCTTTGGAGGATTTTATGAGGGATCTCAGCTTCTTACTGAGGCTGACCACGAAGTTCCTCCAATCATGGGATTTTTCTTTTTTGCAACAGTTTCTTTCTTCTGTTGTAGAGTTTGTTTATAGCAAGAGACCACCAGATTGGCTTCCTTTTTTTGGAGGACAGCTTCTTGGTTCTGTTAGGGATTGCATGATCCATGCACTCATGTAAGTGCTTATAATATGCAACTGTATAGGATTCAGGAGTCGTACCTCCATTGTCTGTCAGCAAGGGGGTCGTGAAGTTTCTGTCTTAAGAAGCGTGAAGTTGGCTTTGGAGAAATTTTTTACGATGGTTTCCCTAATGGATGGTGCGGGTGGGATATGGATGTCTAGGGTGATTTGCTTGTAGTCGGATCTGACCAACAAGGAATTGACCTCTGGTGTGGAACACCAGTTGCCCATGTTGGTAATGACCATGTCTAGGATATTTCTGCCCCTGGTGGGGGTGTAGATAAGTTGATCCAAGGCATTGGAATTTATGAATTCCAGAAAATGTTGAGCACAAGAGTGGGTACATGAGTAGTTTTCCCAGTTAATGGTGGGGTAGTTGAAATCGCCCATTATTAGGGTGTTAGGTTGTACCCTAATATTTTCCAGTGTATCAAGAAATGAGGAGTGGGAATCCTGGGGAATGGTGGGGGATCTGTAGCAAGCTACAATTTGGATTGCAGTCTTGTCCAGAGTTAGTTGCACTTGGATAATCTCGGATGCATTATGCTGAGCAATTAGCCTGGAGGTGTGGATATCCTTAATGAGTATGGACATGCCTCCACATTTAGTGCTTCAGCCCAGGTTAGGGGACCAAAAGGTGTGGTATGAATTATAGCCTGGTAATGCAGGGGTGCTCTCTGGAGCCTTGAACCAGGTCTCTGTTACTGCACTGATATCGATGTTCTCCATTTTAAGGAGTGCCTCGAGTGAGTGCATTTTGAGGTTTAGACTTCTAGCATTAAGTAGCATTACCCTCAGATTTTGCTTGCTTGTATCTATTATGGAGGTGAATTTGTCATTTGAATCTTGCCTAAAAAAGGCAGTATAGGGGTTGCAAGAGCCTTAGCCAGTATCCGGAATCCCAAGGGTGACAGGTGCAAGCCATCTCTGGCAAAGCATCGTGGTTTGTCGATCATGTCATCCCAGGCAGACAGATACTGGATACCCTTAGAATGACACCAGAAGCTTAGCCAATTGTTGAAGTTAATCATTTTGTCCTTGTACTGTGGTATCATTCTGGCTGATGGCAGGATGCTACTCAGGGCTAGGGTCATACTTGCCTAGGCTACAAGATCAGACAGCTCCTCCATGTCTCTTTTCATGTAGTCCAGGGAGGTACCTCTCAGGTCATGGACAATGAAAGAATCATATTTATACTTGTTGCGGAGTGACCTGAGTGTGTGCATTATGTGGCAGATCCTGGAACCTGACAAGAGTGTTGTGTACGTTGTTTTGCGTTATGGGCTGTGGTTGAGTGGCACACTGAGTTTGTGGACTATGTGTCATTTGGGTTGTGTTGTGGGGTGGAGGTTGCTTGCGTTTCTGCTTTGGAGGTCCCTGTTGCTTGGGTAGATTTTTTTTTGAGAGCCTCCATGAATGTAGGTGTGTGTTTTGTGTTTCTATGTGTTTGTTTTGGTGGTGTAGGTTTTGAAGGACTATGTGATGAGTGTGGTGCGGTGCAAGTGCTTACCTTCTCCTCTTGACTATCTAGTCCAGTCTTGGGTGAAGAGAGCTTTGATTCCAGTTTGGCTATATAAGTGTATCTCTCACAGGTTGTAGTGTTGGGTGATAGGAGGAGAGGGCTGTCTGTGTACATGAGGCAATTGCTGCATTGCCCCAAGATGCCCAGATTCATCAGGTAGACAGGAGAAAACACAGGGAGCTGACCTTAGACATGCCTGGATAGATGCTTATTTATTAAGTACTGCTGACTTATTCATTATGGTACTGACTCTTCACATGTGCATTTAATGCAGTACTCCAGTTCACATTTAAATGTTAGGTGGTGCAGCGGTAGCATTGTTGCCTCACAGCAAAAGGTTCTCCAATTCAATTCTCAGCTGGTGTGTGGGGAGTGCCTTCTGTGTGGAGTCTGCATGTCCTCCCCACGGTTGGGTGGCCTTTGAAAGACATATGTAAATGGGCGTGCCTTTGTTGAGGGTTGGATGTTGAGCTGGCACCTTGGTGTTTGTGAAAATCTACTGCCAATCATTAGTGGACCGGAGTTCTGCTGTGGTGACTCCTAACTGGGAAAAGCCAAACAACAGCAACATATACAGATTTTACATGGAAAATTATATGTGCTGCAGTGGGACTCAAACCAGGAATGCCTGCTTGTTAGGCGGATACTCTGACCACTGCACTATTGCTGTGCTGTTGCATTTGTATATATGTGGTAGGCAGTTAGCCAGATATAATTATGGAGCATTTATGTGCTTCTTGGGTGGTGTGGCTGGCCTGCTATCAAGTTGGATGCCTGGAATGTATCTCCTGAGCAGATGGGAGACTCTAATATTAAATTTAAAGTTAAAACTTCTGGAGAACATTATAATTTTGTGAAATAATGGCAAGTGGAGAGGAATAGAATGCCTCATTACTGGGCCATTTCAAGAAAGTCACATTAGTAGAGATACTGATGATTCTCTTCACGTCTCTGTCACTCATGGAATCTGAAATTGATGCCTACCATTCCTTGGCCTCACAGTAGCAGAAAGAAATAAGACTGCGTACAGAGAGCAATGTGGTGAAGTAGTTCATATTACAACTAAAGAAGGACTTTACAATGCTATAATAGGAGATAGAGGGTTTAAAGTGGAAGGCAGAGAAACCACACTTAAAGCTAAATGACCCGTATAATCAATCAAGGCATGTTAATGTTCATATTAAAGGACTATCAGAAATGATCGATGACAAGGATGTATGCTCCTTTTTTGAATATTTACTCAAGTCCATGCTTAACTGAACTCTGCTATTGAACAAGGTCACAGGACTGGAATTATGAAAAAGACGAGATCCCTTCCAAAAAAACATGCTGCTGGCTATGCTTTCATCAAGGATGACAGAATAGCTGATACAATATATCTGGAAAACAAAGGCAGTTACGTAGGGTAAGTGTGTCCCTTTTTTAGCAGATTACTTTAAAGCAGGGGTGGGCAAACTTTTTGATTCGTGGGCCACATTGAGTTCTAACATTTGACAAAGGGGCCGGAACAGGAGCAGATAGATAGCATGCTTTGAAAACATCACCTCATTGGGGGAAAAATACACATCTTGGGATATGGAGAAAACATGTGCTTTAATTTCCAATGAAAATGAAGAAAAGCATTACAATAAAATCTCTGACTTTGAAATGAGTCTTTATTTAAACACTGAAAATCAAATAAATTACCATTTTATTTTAAAGCACTGAAAGTTCTGTTATCCTAGCACTGTTTATTTTAACAACATGTCATTATGGAGACACACACATTTTAATGGGAGCAGTGTTGTTGGTCTCCTTTTTCAGCCAGCGCATCAAAGTCTGGAGTTAGTTTTGTTGTGGCGATTCTCAGGATGGATCTGAGGTGTAGGTCTGTTAACTTGGATCTGTGGCTGGCTTTGTTGATGTTCATGACGCTGAAGGTCTGTTCACACACGAAGGTAGAGCCAAACAAAGCCAACATCATCTGCGCCTTAGATTTGGAAGCATCATTGAGTGAAGCATAGAAGTAATTTCGTTTCAGAGAGCTGAACTTAAGGCAGGGTCGGACTGAAGGTCGATCAGTTCGAGCTGAAGCTCCTCTGGAGCTGTTTCGGTCTTGTGACAGAGGAAAGGCCACCAATTGAAGTGACTTGTCAGTTTTGTCAAATCCAAAAACAGAATTCTCCGTGCAGTGCATCCAGTGACTCACTGTATTTCTTTACTTTTGCTCCGGCCTCTTTCAGCGTGGCTAGTCTAGGAAAATGAGTGAATGACTTGTTCAAAATCTGCCTGGAGAATAAAGCCAGCTTGGATTTGAAGGCTTTCACGTTTGTGTACATGTCATGCACAAACTGCTCCTTCCCCTGCAGTTTCACGTTGAGCTCATTCAAGTGTGAAAATATGTCGTAGCGAAAGTAAACGAAAGTCACACATCCAGCTCTTGTTGCTCATCTCAGGAAATTCATTAGTCTTTCCAAAACAGTCTCCTCTTTGAGCTCCCACACTCGTTGAAACACTTTGCCCAAACTCAACCAGCGGACATGGGAGTGATAAAGCAGGTCCTGGAGATCCGCATCAGTTTCCTCCAGGAACGCAATGAACTGACGGAGCTGAAGTCCCATGAAGTTGACGAGTTTCACCACAGGATTCACAACATGATTCAGCTGTAACACCGATTTACATAGAGATTCCTGGTGGATGATACAGTGGAGGAAAATGACATCCTGGTCAGGGTTTTCATCTTTCACTTTATTCTGGATTCTCCTCAGCAGGCCAACGTTTTTTCCTGTTAAATTCGGAGATCCATCTGTGGTGACGTTAACAAGCTTACTCCAAGGAAGCTTCATGTTTTCGATGGCAGCAGACACCCGTTCAAACAAGTCCTCTCCCCGTGTTTGTCCTTTCAGAGACTCCATTGTCAAAAACTCCTCCGTTATTTCAAAAGTTTCGTTGATTCCACGGATAAAAATGAGGAGCTGAGCAGTGTCTTTGACATCGTTGCTTTCATCCAGTGCTAAAGAATAAAAAGTGAATGACTTCGCCTTTTTGTTTAATCTGCTGGTGATATCTTCATCTATTAGTTCCACACGGCGAGTCACTGTCCGCCGTGATAAACTGTTTTTCTCAAATTTGTCTTTGGTCTCCGGGCACAAAATACCTGCTGTCTCTACCATACATTCTTTTAAAAACTCGCCCTCAGACAGTGGTTTGCTGGCCTTTGCTATTTTGAATGAAAGCATAAAACTGGCCTTGGTACTTGACTCTTGAATGGCAGTTTGACGGTGAAAAAAACTTTGCTGAGCCTTCAAATTAGCTGCCAACTTCTCAGCAGCAGCTTCCTGTTCTTTTGTTGAGAGCTTGCTAGCATAATTAGTGTGCTTTGTGGCAAAGTGACGGCTAATATTATACTCTTTAAAAACCGCCACAGTTTCTTGGCATATCAGGCAAACAGCAGATGATCGGTGTTCAGTGAAAAAATATTTAGATGTCCACTCCTTATTGAACACTCGACATTCTCTGTCCACTTTCCTTTTCTTGGGTCCGCTCATCTTCATAGAGGGGCGGTGGGTTATCTACAAATATATCTAGAGTGCGCCATCTAGTGAGGAAACATCAGAATTGCAGGGGAAATAAAACATTAACAAGGTTAATTTATTAAATTTTTTCAAGTTTTAATGGGCCGCCATGTAGCCATAGTTTGCCCATGCCTGCTTTAAAGCATTTTTCAAACTGTGACCGAAAATGGGAAGTTAGAGAAATAAGAAAAAATAAATTGTGAACTGGGATATGATGCCCCATTGATTGTCTTAGCTATGCTACTTGTTGCTAAGGGAGGAAGGTTATTCACACTAAAATGTCCACAAGAAGCAAGGGATATATTGCAATTACTGGGCACACAAATACACTCCTTTGAGGAATATAATACAGATGAAGAAAATACACCCCTTTAAGGAATATAATTGGCCTCATTAGACCAATCATTGAGTACAAAGTCCCATTTGGCATGTACCTCACTAGACACCACCAACAACTGGAGAGGCTGCATCAGTACCTCACAAAGAAGATCCTAGGCCTTAAACACTTGTCCTGTATGGACAGACTCAAAAAACTCCAACTATTCTCTGTCTCATATCACCTACTTAGAGGCGATCTCTGCTTGACTTACAAAGCTATGTCTGACCCAGCTCTGTTAGAAATGCTACATCTAAAGAAATCCCAATCCCTCCACACCACACGCTCCAGAGACCTCAACCTCATTACCAAAATCAACAGAACATGCTGGAGGGAGAGGTTCAGCTTTGAGAGAGAGAGTTCGGCTTTGTTAAAGGCAGATCATTCCTAGTAAACCTGGTTGACTTCTTCGAGACAGTCACCAAGGCCATAGACAAGGGAAAGGTGGTCCACACAACCTTCCTTGACCTCAACAAAGCTTTCGACACCATTCCCCACTTGGGTATTACAGAAAAACTCACCAGCCTGAGCATAAACCCCTACATCACGAGATGGCTTGCCAACTGGCTTACAGACAGAACTCACAAGGTAAGAATAGCGGGCTCCAGGTCCAACTCTAAACCAGTCACAAGTGGTGTCCCACAAGGCTCGGTCCTGAGACCTCTACTGTTCGGTGTATACTTCTCAGAAGTACAGGCAAACACAGGAGGACTATGGCTAACCAAGTTCGCTGATGACTGCAAACTGGGAGCCATAATTGACTGTCCGGCTGACACGGACATCCTCCAAAAGGGCCTTATGGAGATGAACACCTGGTTTCAAAGTCATGGCCTCAAGCTAAATGCCAAAAAATGCATAGTCATCCCATTTGGGAAAAAACAAAACACCCACGAATTACCACATAGGTGGTAGCCCCCTTAATACAGAAGAGGTAATAAGAGATCTGGGGACCCAGGTAGATAGTAATCTCTCCTTTAACAATCATATTGCCAAAGTAGTTAGGAAATCCTTCTATGTGGCCTATCTAATTACTAAAGGGTTCACATCTAGAAATAAAGAGGTTATAGTGCCCCTCTACTAGTCACTCATCAGACCCATCATAGAGTACAATGCCCCATTTGGGATGTACCTCACAAGACACTTCCAACAGCTGGAAAGACCACAAAAGTACCTCACCAAGAGGATTACTGGCCTCAGACATATGTTCTATGCAGCCCAACTGAAAACATTCCAGCTGTACTCAGTGGCATATCGCTTACTCAGAGGTGATCTCTGCCTGACTTACAAAGCCATGTCCAACTCAGAATTGATGGACATGCTCCACCTAAAGAAATCTAAGTCACTGAGAGCCACGCGCTCTAGTGAGCTAAACCTCACCACAACAATAAATAGAACATGCTGGAGGTATAGATTCCTGTCACAGAGACTCCCCCGTGCTTTGGAACAAAATTCCAAACTACATTAGGCAGGGCCCCTCACTAACACTCTTCAAGAGAAAACCTTGACGAGTGGATGGGTAACAGAAAATACACCCCTTTGATCACTTCATTGGCTGTGCTTGACAGAGTATCAGTTAATTAATCAATGGGGTGGTGAAAGCCGACACACTCTGGCTAGGCTTATAAATGCCCTGGGGCAGATAGCCTAGTACCTACATATGAACCTATAACCCAGAGACTGCCCTTGCTATGGAATAGACTTCCCATACATGCCAAGCAGAGCACCTCACTGGCCCTCTTCAAGAGAAATCTTGATGAGTGGATGTGGAATAGAAAATTCACCCCAGGGATCACTCCAGTGGCTCTACTCGACAGAGGCACTAGGAACTAAGTTTGGGTGGCACAACGCCAGGGTAATCCTATGGGATAGGCTTGTAAAGGCTCCAGGGCAATTAGCCTAGTACACACCTATGAACCTATAATACAGATGATGAAAAGTGGGAATATATAAGGTAGAAAAACACAACATTTCTTACCTAGTGGAAAAGAGCTTTGCACTCACAAAAAACAGCATGTCTGTACACCAATGTGCCCTAAACTTTCAGAATAGCAAACATTAGAAGACATAGGAGCAGATTAACCCAACAGGGTTCAACATCAGAATGATCAAGAATATCCATTGCATTGGAGATGGAGATACTGGTAGCCACATACACAGATCAGGTAGTGAAGGGAAAAGACACTGGTAGGTTATGCATGCAGGATTCCATACAAGAGTCAGAGGGTCACCTTTAACCTCAGTGGAAAGCCAAGGCATGTACAACAAGTCCAGAGAAATCAAAGTCTCTGAAAGGGAATACTTGGTCAGAGTTTTTTCAGGCTGTTTGTATACTGCTGATGAGCACTGCTGGACTGCAAAGGCTGTAGCCAGTTTGCATAGAAGTGACACATTAGACTGAACAGTGGCTAGTTTGGAAACAAAGGAAGACTTGCAATGACTGGCTCACATTTCAACTCTTTATGAAAATCCTGATCTGTAGAACACAGTAGTGAAGTCACTCAATTTTTTTCTTGATAGCATCAAATATAGATTGATTTGCAATTGTGAAACTTAATTGTATGTTATATTTTCCAGTTGAACACAGAAAAATTGCTCTACTGTTATTTTTACTTATTTATTTTACTTATTTATTTGTAATTGCTTACTAGAGTAGTGAACTGATCTCACTGGATCATGTGTAGGCATAGCATAGGTGAATAGGATCATGTAAAATTGAACAAAATATATTTACAGATACAATGATATACTATAAAACATACACATATTTACAGATGTAAAAATATACTGCAACATTTAATTTAAAAGCAGTTTACAAAGTCAATGTATGGATGAGAAATTGGAATTATGGACTTCCAAAATTGCTGCACACTGATCAACAGCTTAACTTCAGCTGTCCCAGTGGGGAAAAAAGAAACTGAAAGATGATGGCCAGTAACTCTGACACTTTTAATAAATTCAGTTACTGGCTAAAAAGTGTGCAACTTGAATGTCATCAAAGAAGGAAATTTTAGAGCCTCAAGGCAAGTCCAGCTATGCTACTTATTACTAAGGGCAGAGCTCCTTTGAGTTTGGCGACTTAGCCAGAGACCTGGAGTAAATCTGCATTAAATCAGAGGCATCCACTGCAATCTACAAAAAATAATAAAGTAAAGCTTGCATTGCATTTTTTAACTGTTTTCTTCTGAATTGCTGTTTCATTTGTTTTAGTTTTGTTGCGTCTAGTACTACTGTATCTCATAGCATAGGCTAGATTCCGATTTGCTGAATCTAGGCTGTTTGGTATTACCTGAGCACTAAAACCAGCTATCCTACATTATTAAGGCCCTCCTGCACCCTTGTGGCAGAAGTGTGCAGCACAGGACACATCTGAGTTGGGGATTGTTGTTAGAAGGCTCAGTTTTGGGCTCTCCCATTGGCTAGTTAGAGTTACAACTGTTTAACTTCACTTGTATTTAACCAGTGCATTTGCACTTAGCTGCTCACCACACAACAGGGTTTAGTACTGCCGTGTATAGCTGCAAATGCTTAGAAACAAAAAATTTCTTTTGATACCTGCTAGTGAACCCTTTTTGGCTCCACTACCTCTCTGTGAGAAACACAGTTGCACATTGCTACCCAGCGGGCACCCCATCTGCACTTTCTAAGGTATTAACAAAAGTCTTCCACCCTTAGAAGTCCACAGGATAGCCACCTTTGTTGGCCTTACAAGCAAATCCTGGTCCACCCTACCCATCCTCACTAGTCACACCTGCCATAATGGACAAACAATTTCCTACCATTTCTCCAGCCAACCTGATTGACATGGGCATCCTGAGGCAATGTAGTAATTGCTTCATGTGCACTGACAATCACTTGCTCCTAAAGAAAACAAATATAGTGTATGAGAAATGTAACTTTACCATGAAACTAGAATCAATCCTCTCAAAGTACAACAAACAAGACATACATAAAACAGGTTGTCAGCACACACACCTCCCTTCTCACACAAGAGAAGGTCAAGACATGTGGAGGCGCTCATTAAGAGCCTACCAAAAGACCATAGACTTCCAAAGCAGAAATATAGACATAATGGTACATGAACAGAATCCACTACAACACACAATAACACACAGATCAGTGACTCAGCAAATAAGCCCCATAAGGCAAAACACCTCAAAACCAAATGTTCTGGTTATAAGCGACTCAACAGTGAAACACACAGATATCCCCCTCACCAGATCATTGAAGGAGAATGTCATGGTCAGCTGCCTGTCAGTTGCTAGCATCCATCAAATCACGCACACACTCAAGTCACTCAGCAGCAATTACCACTATGACTCTGTCATAGTACACGTTCATGTAACTGACTTGAGATGTGCCTCCCTGGACTATATGACTACAGAGTGAACTGGCACCACATCTGTGTGCCCTGTTCAGTCGCAGTATCACCTCAGGCTTTGTCCCCACCGAATGGTGCACTGCTACAGTCATCCCTCTCTATAAAGGGGGAGCAACTACAGACCCTGGGAATTGTTGCCCCATTAGCCTGATGAGTCGATATGTAAAGCTATGGAGTGCATCATCATCATGGACCTGATTAACAAAGATATAGGAAATCTACAAACTCTAGACACCACACAATTTGGCTTTGTGAAAGGGAGATCATGCCTGCTCAACCTTGTTGACTTCTTTGAGTCACTCACCAGGGCTGTGGATGAAGGTAAGGCAGTGCATACAACCTACCGCGATCTGGCCAATGCCTTTGATACCATTCCTCACTCAGGAATTATTGATAAACTCACCAAACAAGGCATCAACCCCTAAATTACTAGGTGAGTTGCAAATTGGCTCACAGATAGAACACAGTGTAAAAGTAGCAGAGTCCAACTCAGACTGCCGACCAGTCATGAATAAAGTCCCACAGGGATCTGCCCTGGGTCCTCTCCTGTTCGGCATCTACTTCTCAGAAGTCCAGGCCAAAACAAAGGGACTCTGGCTGACCAAGTTCACAGACAACTGAAAACTGGGAGCCATTATTAACTACCCAAGAACTGAGAACTAAGAGCCATTATTAACTCCCCAAGTGATGCAGACATTCTAAAGAAAGGCCTCACTGAGACCAATTACAGGTGCTGAAACCATGACCTTAAGCTTAAAGCCAAAACATGCATTGTCATCCCCTTTGGTAAAAACTCAGTTCCCAATAATTACCACATCAATGGGAGCACAATGAACACTGAAGATGTTATAAGAGATCTGTGGATGCAGGTTCACAGCAGCCTCTCCTTCGATCACCACATCGCCAGTGTGGTCAGAAAGTCTTTCTGTGTGGCACATCTCATTACCAAGGGTTTTGCATCCAGGAAGAAAGCGGTCATCGTCTCTCTCTACAATTCCCTCATTAGACCAGTCATCGAGTATAATGCCCCATTTTGCATGTACCTCACTAGACATCTGCAACAGCTGGAGAGGCCACAGAAGTACCTCATGAAGAGGATCCTAGGCATTAAACACATGTCCTACATGGACAGACTCAAAAGACTCTAGCTATTCTCTGTCTCATATTAGCTACGAAGAGGTGATCTATGCTTAACTTACAAAGTCATGTCTGACCCAGCTCTGTTATAAATGTTACCTCTAAAGAAATCCAATCCCTCTGCACCACATGCTCCAGAGACCTCAACCTCATTACCACAAGCAACAGAACATTCTGGAGGGACAGGTTCTTCACCCAGAGACTGCCCATGCTCTGGAATAGACTTCCCATACATATCAAGCAGAGCACCTCACTGTCTCTCTTCAAGAGAAATCTTGATGAGTGGATGGGTAATAGAAAGTTCACCTAGGTGATCACTCCAGTGGTTCTACTTGATAGAGGCACTGGGAACTAATGTCAGGTGGCACGATGCCAGGGCACTACTATGGGCTAGGCTTGGAAAGGCTCCATGCCATTAGCCTAGTACACACCTATGAACCTATGACCCTATGAAGAGACACATGACCAAACTCTCAGATTAAGTGTTCCAGGTAGGTATGTATGGACCTAAGCAGCATTCTACTTTCACTGAGGATGATGCCACAATACAGGCAAAAAAATGATTGATTTCAATTATTGGCTTAGCAGAGGTATTCAGTATCTATCTGCCTGAGAAGACATGGTCGACAGTCCAGACTGCTTTGCCAGAGATGGCCTTCACCTGTCTCCTTAAGGCAGATGCTTGCCTCCCCCA
Organism: Protopterus annectens; assembly: GCF_019279795.1. Lineage (NCBI taxonomy): Eukaryota > Metazoa > Chordata > Ceratodontiformes > Protopteridae > Protopterus > Protopterus annectens. The sequence goes on along the minus strand of NC_056729.1, from coordinate 1,289,428,848 downwards.
TACCGCCTTTTTTAAGGCAATGTTCAAACCGCAAAACTTCCAAAGTAAAGAAATCCACTAAATCAAGGTCATGATGCTTAATGCTTAAACAATAAACTCTACTCCTTAGAAGCACTGCTCACCTTGGAAGATGCTGGCATTTGTGTAGTCACAGAGACGTAGTTCAAGGCCATTGAGAGCACCATAGCTGTACAAGGCTACAATGCCTTTCACACAGTCAGACCCCGAAACGAGCTTGAAAGATCCAAAGGTGGAGATGTATCCATATTCATCAAATCCAAATACATCTCAAGACTGGTGAAACAGTATGACTGTCTGAAGTTACTCCAGGTCAAATTAACTATAGGGAAACACCATTCTCCATCATTACTAACAACAGGACCCCTACCATGAACCAGGAAAAGCACAACACCTAACTGGACTTGCTAGAGTCACTCAACATACAGCCAAACACCATGGTCATGGGAGATTTCAGCTATCTCTCCATCAATTGAGAGACATACATGAGCACAAACATGATAGCTATGAAGTTCCAGGACTTTGTTAATTTATATGCAATGGAACAGTTGATCCAGACACCCACAAGGGGCTCAAATGTCTTGAACCTCTACTGCTCACCAGCATGGGGGTCACTTCACTACCCCCTGTGTGCTGGAATCCCTAGAGTAAGGTCAGATCATAAATCTGTCGTTTGAAATAAAGATCAAACCTGACACCCCCACAGGAGTAAAAAAAAAACTGAACAATTTCTCCAAAGCTAACTATTGCCTAATAAGTGATGGTATAAAAAGTTCTGAAGTTCCTGCCAACATAGACAATAATGTCTCCTGTGCTGAGAATACACAATTGCCCTATATAGCCACTTAAACAAATGCATAGACTCAGATGTACATAACAGGAATAAAACCAGGTCTTCCTATGTACAAACAAGTTATACAACAAAAGAAAGAAGCTGATATCTAAGAACAGAAGGGAACTAATCCAGCAGAGGAAAAATACCCTCCACAGCTTGAACAAGCAAATCAGATATCTTATTAAGTCCTCAAAGGCTAGCTACATGTCTAAATTAGCATCTCTAGCTAAAGACAATCACAAGGCATTCTTTACCTATGTCTGTAACCTAAGAGGGAATGCCCAGCTGTGCGCCGAGCTTATAGCAAACAGCACAACCTACTAGCTAACAGATCTGGCAATAACTTTACCCCCTGTCCTACCTGATATACCCCAAATCATTCTCAACACCAGTCTTTTACCAAGTATCTCCAAAGAACAGGTCATGTAAGCTCTCTCCAAGGCCAAACACACAGCCTATATGAGATCAGATAACATCCCAGGCTTCTTCCTCAACAATATAAAACAAGACCTAGCAGAATCTCTCGGCAGTCTCTTTAACCATAGCCTAAAAACTGGCTTTGTCCTAGCAGAGTAGAGAACAGCAACAGTAATTCCCTTGCACAAAGGAAGTCCATTAACCGACTCTGGGAACTATTGACCCATAAGCCTAACCAGCCTTATCTGCAAGGCCATGGAAAGAATCATCATGGATCTTATCTACAAGGACATGGATGACTTTAAAACTCTTATCTCAACCCAGTTTGGATTTGTCAAGGGTAGATTTTATTATTAAACCTGGTGAACTTCTTAGAGAATGTCAGCAAAGCCTTGGATGAGGGCAAAACAGTGCAAACCCCCAATCTTGATTTAGCCAAGCCTTTTAACACAATCTGTCATTCAGGCATCATGGAGAAGGCCTCAAGGTTGGGATCAAACCATACATTACTAGATGAGTAGCAAACTGGATCACTGAAAAAATGCACACTGTCCACATTCACCAGTAGACCAGTTGCCAGTGGGGTATGGCATGGATCTGTGCTGGCCCCTCTACTGTTTGGAATCTATTTTTCTGAAGTACAGGTGTAGGTAGATAGCCTGTGGCTTACCATGTTTGCAGATGACTGCAAATTGGGTGCAATCATAGAGTCTCCCAATGATGAGAACATATTACAGAAAGGTCTGACACAGACACATGATTGGTGCCTAACTCATAGACTAAAACTTAATGCCAAAATGCCTCAATATCCCCTTTGGCAAAGAAATAGCTCCTGCTCATTATGATATAGATAGCACCTCTAAAGGCAAACTTTGTGGTACAAGACTTGGGAACACAGGTTGACATCAATCTAAACATCATTCACGATGTGTCGGTGGTGATAGGAAAAGCATTCTACATTGCACATCTTATAAATAAGGGTACCGCATCCAAGACCAGGGAGGTTATAGTTCCACTATAGTCGACCATATCAGACCACTAATTGAGTACAATGCTTCCTTCTGTATTTCACCAGACACCTGCAGCAACTGGAGAGATCACAGAGGTTTCTTACCAAGAGAAGTGAGTGCCTCCAAAACATGATATACATTGAAAGACTAAATCCCTTGTATTCTAGATCATACAGGCTATGGACAGGAGGCCTGTGCCTGGCCTACAGAGTAGCCTCAGATCAGACCCTAATGAAATTGCTGCACATCCGCAAATCAAATGGGACAAGAATAACTCACTCCAGAAATCTCAACCTAGCCAGTGACATCAACAGAACATGCTGGAGAAACAGATATATCTCCCAGTGATTACCTCTCCTATGGAATAAGCTCCCACTTCATATGAAGCAGAGCTCCTCAGTGACCCTAATCAAGCTCGACCTTGACAACTGGATGGGAGACCATAAATTCATCACAGGCGTGGCACCTATGTCCCTCATGGACAGGGGCAGTCATTACTGATCACATTATTACTCTGCTAACAATGACCATCTAAACTTGGTCAATAAGGGGTTTTACATGGCTTGGCTTGTAAAGGTCCCAGTGCCTTTAGTCTAGTAACCTCCTGTAAAACTATGAACCTAGAAAAGGTGAAGAGAAAGCACTGACTAAAAAGAATCCTGCAGCTGTTCAACAAAAAGCAGTTCAAGCTCCAGTTTTGGCCAAGACATGGCTTCCAACAACCTAGAACAAAAAAATAAGTAAAATGTGATCAGAGCTGATTAAAAAATTGAAACATTGAAGGACCATATCAACTCAAATAACAACTGATAAAACTGCAAAAATCAGAGGGTGAAATGAAGAAAAGGATGGCTGAGCATGAGACTGCTCAAGAAGAGCTGTTTTAAAAATGGTAGATCTGGAGAGAAAAAACAATGCGGCGAACCTAAACCCCTTCTTCTGCTGGCAGTAATATTTTGTTTAATAGAATCACAAATGTTGTCACGTTAACTTCAAGCAATCCAAAATGAAGCCAAAATAGCAGGCACCAGTCCAGTAAAATGAAACTTCTTTAATCCAAACAGCAAAGAAATCCAACACAAGCGCTTTCGCCCGTTCATAACGGGCTTTTTCAAGTGTAATAATTTCACAACCAAGCAGTGCTTTTATATCATTTAAACCTAGCATAGCATTAAACAATTAGCATCAATTAATTAAATAATTGTTAAAAAATCAAACAGTAATTTTAAAGGTCCCACTAGTCATACTGAAATGTTTTTAGCAGGAATTACCTTACATTACTTCTAAATTAAAAGTGAAACATTCATTTTGAGAGATCATCAGAAGTTGACGATAACGCAGTGTGTGATTTTTTATACTAAGGCGTTCATGTTTTTGGATTGTTTGGCTTTGGAATTCATTAAAGGTTTCCTGAACTGGTCTCCGTGGTGGCGAGTTTGTCCTATCGTTATCTGCTTGTTTGCCTTGTTTCGGAGTTTATTTGCAGTTCCTTATTTTCTTTTTACAAAAATGTGGTGGAAAGGCTGCATGGTGCCACTCAGAGGAGAAATGATGGATGTTGAGGACCTTAAGAAGAAAAAGAAGCAGGACAAGGTGGATGGACTTCTTAGGGAATTGTGCAATGTTCAGGATAGTCTTATTAAATGAAGAGGGAGATAGTCAAATAAAGATAAGGACTTTCTGAAAATAAAATCTATGATGCTTGAAGCATCAAGAGCAGAGGTCAAACTTGCCAGACATGGACAGTATTGGTGGTTGCATTGGAAGGGCAAACTAAAGTAAGCAGCATGGTTTTCAGATAATGGTGCCCAAAGGGAGACATTATAAAAGTGAAAGATGATGATGAGAGTGAATTAATAGGGAATGAGGAGATAAGGGAGGCATTCAGACTTTATTTTGCTAATCTTTGTAGACCCCAGTTGAAAGTGGAGAAGGTGGTTGCAAATTTTCAGAGGCCAAACAGACTACAATTGTCAGTGGTTAATAAAGAGTATCTAGCAAAACCAATTAGTCATCAAGAAGTGAAAAAAATGATGAGAGACAAGACTGAACAAAGCACCTGTTACTGATAGCTTTCCACCAGAGATGTATAAATGGGGTAATTGACCTTATCTTTGTACTCATTCAATTATATAACACCCTAAATTTTCTCAGAGATAGGAACCCCCATCTCAACCAAATAAAAATTATGCTGATTCTGAAAACTTAGGAGTATATGCCTAAACTGGGCAATTATAGGCCACTATCCTTAATTAATTAATCCAGATACAATATTTTTGCCACTATACTAGCAGCTTGGCTTAGGCCAGCACAGTGGCACAGTGGATAGCATGGTTTCCTCACAACAAGAGGTTCTCTGGTTCACTTCTTGGCTGGCATCCTTCTGTGCAGAGTCTGCAGGTCCTCCTTGTGATTGAGTGGGTTCTCTGTGGCTGCTTCAGTTTCCTCTCACATTCCAAAGACATGCAGAAGGTAGACTGGACATTAAATTGGCCATAGGTGCTGAGTTTGTCTGCAAGTGTGTGGTGTGAAAGAACTACTGTGGCAGGACTAGCCACCCATTGGTGTCAACCTTGGCTGTAGATGACTGTCACTGTTGAAGTGACAACTTGACCCCATATGCAAAAATGTGGAAAAAATGGTTAAGTAAGGACTGGCAGCATGGCCTGAAAGCTTTTTTCTAATGCTGGTGCATCCAGGCCAGAATGTCTTTGTAAAGGGAAGACCCATAACTGACAACTGGTGGGAACTGACAAATTTTCTTCGTAGGTTTACTTTGGCATCACATAAGGTGGGCTTAATCATTTTTGAAATAGATAAAGCTTTTGATCTGTGAGATTGGACTTTCTCTTCACCACCCTAGAGAAAAGAGGTTTTGGCACAATTTTTGTTAATTGGTCCAACAATTAAATTCCACTCCAACATTTTGGATTTTGGTAAATGGGGGGGGGGGGTCTCAGAGCATGGCACTTGGAAAGGTTGCCCCTTTTCACCAGGACTCTTTACACTAGTGATGGAGGAGTTAGCCCACTCATTAAATGTTTGCTTTTGGAAGAAGAGTAATGGGCAGGGGGGTTATTGTTCCTTCTATCTTTTTATTATTTTTGACTGTTTCTAGTTAAGTGCAGACCTGCCAACTGCTTTGAATGGGTCCTGGAAATTTTTCAAAGGTTAGAAGTGTTAGGGCTGACGTGTAATGCCACTATATCAAAACTAGTTAAATGTGGAAGAGCACAGCATGTTATAGCTCCCCAATCCAAGCTGTGATAATATCACCAAAATATTTAGGTCTACAAGTTTCGAACACAAATGGCAACTCCAGAACTGTTAAAACAAGATGGCCAACTCACCGTCCCAGCTAGGTTTAAAAAGTAGCGTGCAGACTTACTCGAATAAGGCAAAAATGGTGTTTATCCAAAGATATATTTATTGTAGACAATCGACAGTATCCACAGTGTAGGAAACTAAAATCCACATGAACAACTGTTAAGTGCTTTCATCCGCTTATCGCAGACTTCTTCAGAACAGCTGATTGACTCACAATACAATCCTTTTAGAATCTTTTTGGCACCATTCGTTTGTGTAACGGAGTGAATACTACGAACGTTCACGTTATCTAAGCAGTCTCTTATTGGTAGTTTAACATAATCAAATATCTTCTACAAGTCTACAAGTTTGTCAGACTAAAGGAAACAATAACTTTGAACCTTAAACTCCTAACAAAGAAACTCAAATAAAATTACATTCTAAATCTAAGCAATTTCAGTACCATTTCTGGCAAAATTTGAGTTATATAGACAAATGTAATACCCTCCATGTTCTAGGTGTTGAAGAATCTTTTCATATCAAGATACCATCCATGTCTGGCCCTACTTCAAAAGTTGCTCTAGGGAACTCAGCAAGAAGAAGTTCCTGTAATCACGGCTGCACAGGTAAAAAACACACTATCCAAAGCCAAGAACACAGCATCCATGGAACATGATGACATCTCAGGCTGTGTTCTACATGAACTACAAAACAAACTGGCACCCCACCTAAGTACCATGTTCAATCATAGCCTCACCTCAGGCTATGTGCCCATTGAATGGTGCACAGAGACAGTTATCCCACTCCACAAAGGGGGAGCCTCCACAGACCCCAGAAACTACCACCCCATTAGCCTAATGAGCCTGGTCTGCAAGGCTATGGAGCGTATCATCATGGAACTTATAAACAATGACATTGGTAATCTCCAAACTCAGGACCCCACCCAGTTCGGGTTTGTAAAAGGCAAATCATGTCTCCTAAACCTAATAGACTTCTTTGAAGCAGTCACCAAAGCCGTAGATGAGGGTAAGGTGGTTCACACAGCCTATCTAGATCTTGCCAAGGCTTTTGATACCACCCCCCACACTGGAATTATAGATAAACTCACTAAACTAGGTATAAATCCTTATGTCACAAGATGGGTTGCCAGCTGGCTCACTGACAGAACCCACACTGTGAAAGTAGCAGACTCCAAATCCAGCTTCAGACCAGTGACAAGTGGAGTACCACAGGGTTCAGTCCTGGGTCCTCTCCTGTTTGGTATCTACTTCTCTGAAGTACAGGCCAACACAGAAGGTCTTTGGCTAATGAAGTTCGCAGATGACTGCAAACTAGGAGCCATAATCAAAACTCCAAAAGATGTGGACATCCTACAAAAGAGTCTTGCTGAGACAGATGTGTGATGTCAAAGCCATGGCCTTAAGCTCAATGCCAAAAAGTGCATTGTCATTCCTTTTGGTAAAAACTCAGTACCCATGAACTACCACATAGGTGGTAGTCTACTTAACACCGAAAGTGTGATAAGAGACCTTGGGACACAGGTGGACAGTAGTCTCTCCTTTGATAATCACATCGCCACAGTAGTCACGAAATCCCTCTATGTGGCACACCTCATTACAAAAGGTTTCTCATACAGGAAAAAAGAGGTCATTGTTCCCTTCTACTCATCACTCATTAGACCCATTATAGAGTACAATGCCCCTTTTGGTATGTACCTCACAAGACATCTGCAACAACTGGAAAGACCACAGAAATACCTCACAAAGAGGATTACCAGCCTCAAAGAGATGCCCTATGCAGACTGTCTCAAAAAACTGCTGCTTTACTCCATTGCATATAGCCTACTCAGAGGCGATCTCTGCCTAACACACAAAGCTATGTCAAACCCAGAGCTTTTAGACATGCTCCACTTAAAGAAATCCCAATCCCTACAAGCTACATGCTCTAGGGACCTAAACCTCGTCACCACAATAAACAGAACATGCTGGAGGGATAGATTCCTGTCCCAGAGACTTCCCATACTCTGGAACAAACTATCTATCTATATCAAACAAAGCTCCTCATTAGCACTGTTCAAGAAAAATCTTGATGATTGGATGGGAGATAGGAAATTCACCCCAGGGATCACTTCTGTGGCTCTGCTTGACAGTGGCACAGGAAAATAATTTTCTTGGGTGGCGAAGGCCAGGGTAACTTTGGCTAGCCTTATATAGGCCCTAGGGCCAATAGCCTAGTACCTACCTATGAACCGATGAACCTATATTAGCTTGTGCCATAAAATGTTATGGTGGCTCTTGGCTCCCCCATTCACCCATATATGTTGCAGCTTTCAAGTTAGCTCAGTTTATTAGATTGAGCAATAACAAATGGCTATGAGAAATCAGTATGTACTCAGATAAAGGAGACAGATGTTGTAAACTCCCTCCAGAGAGACTGGTGGAACTCAGAAAAGAGTATGTACAATTTACGAATTTGTCATGGGGTAAAGGCCCTAAGAATATTTTATGGAATCACCCAAAACCACAGTTAGTGTCATCTCAAGGTACAATACAGCAATGGGCCAATAAATGAAAAACCAGATGAGAACATCTAGTGCATCATTCAAAAAATATGAGGAGTTGAAGAAGAGTTCTTGCTGGGGTTACAAGAATGGTCTACACACACACACACACACACACACACACACACACACACACACACATATATATATATATATATATATATATATATATATATATATATATATATATATATATATATAATTGCAGGGTATCTGGGTAACTTATGTAAAAAATGAGACAGCTGCATAGAAAGTGATTTCATGGTCAAAATGGTCTGGAATATGAAGGGGTTAGACCTGGCACAATATCCTGGGATATGTGGTAAAATAGAGGCAATGCAATTAAGCAACAGCTTGAGTGATACTGGAATAAGCAGGAAGGCCTAACTTTCACAAAACAGGAATGGTAATAAGTGTGTGATTGCCCAAAGCTATTAAACAAATGGCCAAAGTATAGTGAACAACAAATGCACCTACTTTATAGATGGTACTATTAAAGGCAGTACAAACAGGGATCTAAGTGTACTGATGAATGATGAAGACTTTATTCCCCAGAAGCAGGAAACCTCCATATGTTTTGGGACTGTCCAGTAGTGAAAGTTTATTGGGACTACTTATTTTAGCTTATAAAGGAGGCCTATGCTGAGACCTTAAGGTTAGTTTGGAAATTCTGAACTTTTGACACTGGACACTCTTGCATTAAAATTAGGATGTATATTCTTAGAGTCTGTTGGGTGTTAGCAAATATTGTTAACCTTATTTGTATGAAGGAATGGAAATCTAGGCACATTCTTATTTAAAATCAGTTAGGTCATCTGATATGCCTTCTCCTGAGGAATATTCTGTACTTGCAACATGACAACCCTTCAGTGCGGCAGGCTTTTTTTAACCATTCACTAGACAAGATTAGACATTAGGAGGTAATTTAGAGTAAATGCTGGCCACATATATATTGTAAATAGCGTAAGATTCATTTGGTGGCATTTTATTTCTATCTAAATGTTGTTAATCTATGTTTGATTATTAATTACTGTTTTTCACTCTAATTTCATGTTGCTTAGTGAGTTTTTGTCCTGTGCTGTTACTAGTAAATAAAGTGCAGTAAAAAAAAAAAAAAAAACAAAAAATCTTCTGTGCATCTTGTCCAGAGTGTCAGAAAACTGCAGCCCATCCTGAGTATAACAGTCCATTGATTTGATTGTCTGTTATGAAGCTACCATTTCAACATACTGCTTATATGGCGGATATTCCAGTGGTCTGTCCGATATTGCCCAACAGACTTGAATAGAAAAGAGTACAACACTTAAAAGCATGTTAGAAATTATGTTAAATTTAGAGGTTGGGCTATTGCTGGTTATTCCCATAGTAAAGGAGCACATGAAGAAAGTCCAATTGATGCAGCATCAAGTCTATAATTAAGTAATAATCCATGAGTGGGTGCAAGCATATCAGGATTTTCACACACCCTGGAGTGGATTATTAGTTAATTATACAATGGTATTATTTAAAAAAGAAATTGCTTACCTTTCTTAAGTAAGACCTTTGTATAAAGGTGCAGAAGTGCTCCTCTGTGTTTTCTTTCTTTACTGATCTACTGATCATGCATAAAGAGTTTGCATCCCCATACGTGTACAGTACATCAATGCAGAGCAGGAGAAACAACAAAGAAAAGAGACTCTCTGATGCTGTTTTATTTTGTTGAGATTTTACAAGGGATAGCACAGAAAAAGAAGGTAAATCAGGTACATTTCTGTTTCTTTATTTCTGAGAATGTACCAGATTGTTCTTCCATTGTGTTATGTTCCTCAGCATACTCCAATAGAAAGTGCAGCCAATCGGAGGCTATTGGTATATGCTCAATTTACAATGAGCATGCTGATTGGGCACTTTCCAGTCCATGTGCTCATTTATGAATACAAACGAGCTGCCATTGTATAATAAGTTGTTTAACAATAACTAGTTGCTAGACTTGTTCCTGGTACCTTTTCCCTAGTGCCTAACTAGTGTGTGTTTTTACATTAAGAAGACTAGAACTGCAATTCTAGTGGCAGTAGAAAGGTAACCTGGTCTGTCTGAGCTGGAAAACTTGCAAGGGAGCTGAAAGTGACAATTAATTGTTGTAGCTAGTTGGTACCATTTTCACTTTTGGCTAACCAAAGTGTGTTTCTACATTAAGAAGACTGGGACTGCTATTCTAGTGAAGTAGTAAAGTAGTCCGGTCAGTCTGAGTTGGGAAACACACTGGGAGGTTTAAAGTGAGAATTATTTCTTGCAGCTAGCTATTTGATTTGTTTCCAATACCTTTCCAGTTTGGGCTGCAAACATACTTCTCAACCTCTTACAGCAAGAAATCTGGACAGAACCAAAAACAATGGGGGGAAGGGGGGGCAAAGGCCCCCAACATAGGGACATGTTTTTAAACATTGCCTTACAAACTTAGATTGTTTGAATAACAGGTTTTGTGTTCACATGCATTTTCTGAAGGCTATGAAGTCTGAAATGCAAATGTCTGTCATTATTTAGTGATTTCAATACTCAGTGATTTACCAGAAAAATCACAAATTTTATGAGAAATCGACCAAAGATTTGAGGCAAAAATCTGGAAAGTTGAGAATTATGACTGGAAGAAGTACATTGGCAGCTCTTTGATCATTCACAGATAAAATCTTTTTTAAACATTGATAAAGGGAACCTTGCATGCACTCCATTAATTAATCTCACATGCAGTTTTGGTCCTATAAACCAGTCTCTACCACTCTTTTACCTGATCCAAATAGGAATCAGCCCACAAGTTACCATCATTGTTCTAACATTTCCTGTCTATTACATCATCTAATGTTAACATTGGCTCAGTCACTTCTACTGGGGCCCCAAATCAAACCATGAGTTCCAGAAGGCTCCATTCTAGTACCACCTCTTTTCTCCAGTGTTATTAACATATTTTCCCTTGATCATCACACCCAGCCCTTAAAACTATATGCATATGATATGTACTTTACTACTCTACAAGCACTCCCTTGCCCATGCTTGGAACAAACTTCCCCTTGACTTACGTTCAATCTCCCACACCTCACACTTTAAAAATGAACTAAAAGCTTATTTTCTCAATTCCAAAACCTACCCTTGCCATGACCCTACCTAGTCTTCCTTCCCTTTATGTACCCTCTAAAGGACCATACTTAGTACCTCATTACACCTCTCTCTCCAATGTGTCTACTATGCATTTGTATAATTTTATACAAACAAATTTTTTTTATTGTTGACCTATTGAGCTATATCAATGTAAAATTGTTACTTAGCTTCTTTTTAATGCAACTTTGAATTTATGCATGTAACCCAACATATGTGAATCTTTTTTGTTATAACTGCTATTATATCAATATTGTTTAAAATTGCACTTATTTAAAATGTACTACTGGAGCTTTTCTCCTCGGGTCTCCACTGAAAATGGGCCACAAGCCCAGTTGGACAAACCCGGTTAACAAATGTCAATAAGTTAATAAATAAATAAATAAATACATCTTTGTAACCAGCCATAAATTAAGACATACAAATTAAGTCCAAGATGACCTTTCAAGACCCAGCACTTGGCTGTCTAAATGTAGACTCTTCCTTATTCCACCAAAAAAAAATGATTTTTGATACAGATCAAAAATACTACCTGTTGTTGGTTACCACTCATCTATTCACTTCATTTTTTTCATTTGAAAAATAGCCAAAAACATAAGGTCCCACAAATTAAAAGTCAATAACCCACTTCTCACCAAAACCACTATTACTTTTAAATATATTGCTGTATAACTCAACTAAAAACTAAATATTCAACACTACATTGAAAAAATACTGAACAAAAATTAAATGTCTACTGTTCTGAGCTTGAAAACTCTCTGCATTCCTGTCCTCCAATAGCCATCATAGACAAAGGATATGATTTGTCAAAATGGAATATATTCTTTGACTGATAGCCAGTACCTCTAAGAAAACCTTAGAACCCTGCAAAGAATCTCCAACTAACTATGTTGCTTCATATTAATATTCCTAAAATATGACCTCCATTGCACTTACACAGAAAAAGCTAAATGAATGACCATAAAGCAGACAGCAGATCTCTTACTAAGCTCCCCAATTTTTAAACTTCTGCATCTAAACACCCCAACACAACTTTCCTGAAAAGTCATTCTTTTAGCATCTTATAGCATGAGAAGACAGCCTTTCTTGGAGCCAGCACTCCAAACCTCCAAAACCAAACTCCAGTGCAAGAATCACAGCTTCTCTCCTCTAGCTTAAAACTCTGCCATGAACTCACCAACAACATATTGGATATTCCCACATACTCTAATTGTGCACCAGATTTCACAGAGCAAATGCAAATACCCCAGTGTAGGTCAAATCTTAAAAAAAAAGTCACTCATACACCTGTACTCATCCCAACATACTCATCCTCCTGTAGCCAACTAAGCAGTTATATACATATGCCCTATAACTGATCATCTCCTCTTCATAGGTTCATAGAAGGTTATTAAGTTAATGGCCCTAGAGCCCTTACAAGCCTAGCCATATTTATCCAGAGTTGCCCCAATTGTTGGTAGTTAGGTGAGTGAAGTTCACAGAGGTAAGGATCTATGGTAGTTAACATTGACTTACTCTGTAAAGAAGGTACATGGGTGCCACCCCAGAAGTGAATTTGCAGTCACCCATCCATTGATCTAGGTGCATTTGAAGCGGGTCAGACAGGGACTCTGTTTCACATGAATTTGAAGCTTGATTCAGAGAAGTGGCAGTCTCTGGGAGATGTATCTATCTCTCCAGCTTGACTGGAGGCTAGGCTAAGATGCCGGGAGTGAACAACCCTTATTCAGTTAGATTGATGAATGTGCACCATTTCCACCAGGGCTGGGTCAGACACTGACATGTAAGCCATGCAGAGGTCATACTTTAGCAACCTGTAGGAAGTAGAATACACTGATAGGGCTTTCAGTCTTTCCACATAAGACTTGTTTTGTGTACTCTGCAATATCTTGGTGAGAAACCTCTTTGGTCTCTCCATTTGTTGCAGGTGTCAGGTGACGTACATGCAACAAGGAGCACTGTACTCAATTATTAGTCTGATGATAGCCAAGTATACTGTAATTATAACATCCTTAGATCTAGATGTGATGACTTTACTTACAAGATGTGCCACATAGATGGATTTCTTTACTACTGTGGATACATGGTGGTCATGGTTCAGATTGCTATCAACCTGAGTACCCAGATCACATACCACTAGTTCTACAGTTAGGGGGTGCTGTCTATCATGTAATTAGCAGGGATGTCAGCTTTTCCAAAGGGAATAATAATGCATTTGTTGCATTTAGCTTTAGTGGCTTTGGCACCAGTCATTTGTCTCCATTCACCCTGACTGTAGCATATTAACATCACTGGGTACTCAGTGATTGCTCCCAGTTTACAGTCTTCAGAGAACATGGTCAGTTACAGGCCATCCAAGTTTGCCTGGACTTCCGAGATATACATTTTGAACAGTAAGGGGCCCAGCACAGAACCCTGTGATATGCCACTGGTGACTAGTCTTTTGCTAGAGGTGAAGTTACCTGCTTTGACAGTACATGTCCTGTTGGTGAGCCAGATGGTTACTCATCTGGTAATGTAGGGGTTAATTCCAAAATGGGAGAATTGCAAGAGTTTGTCTATAATACCTGAGTGGGAGAGTGTGTCAAATGCCTTGGCTAGGTCAAGATAGGTGGTACAAGCTGTCCTTCCCACATCCAGGGCCTTGGTGACTTTCTCAGAGAAGTCAACCATGTTTAAGAGGCATGATCTATCTTTAATGGATCCAAACTGGGTTTGGTCCAGAGTTTGAATATAATCTATGTTCTTGTTAATAAAGTCCATAATGATTCTTTCCATGGCCTTGCAGATGAGGCTAGTCAAGCTTATAGGCCTATAATTCCCAGGGTTGATTGATTTTCCTCCTTTATGCAGATTAATTACTGCTGATGTCCTCCGTTCCTCTGGAACATAGCCTGTTCTCAGGCTGTGGTTAAACATGGACCCAAAGTGGTCTGCTAGGTCATGGTTTAAGTTGTTTAAAAGGCAGCCTGGGATGTTGTCTGGTCCCACTGATGCCGTGTTTTTGGCCTTGGAGATCACTGAGATTACCTGCTCTCTTCAAATAATAGGCTGAGGAATGATGGTAGATATACCTTGGGGGATAACTGGAGGGGATGAGGGCTGAAGTTTGCTACAAATCTGTCAGGTAGCAGGTTTTCCATTACTTTCATTTGAGTATGGACGGTGCTATCCACAAACATTCCAGCACATAGCTAGATATTCCCTTTTCAATTTCGGATATAGTTTAAGAATGCCTTGTGATTATCCTTAGCTAGGGAGGCTATTTTATTTATTTATTTTTTTTTAAATTAGCTTTGTAGGACTTGACACGATCTCTTATTTGTTTGTTTAAGCTAGATTAAGCTAGAGAGGGATTTCTTCCTATGCTGAGTCAGTTCCCTCTTGTTCTTGGACATTAGTTTATTCATCTGGTTGTATAGCCTGTTTATACTAGGGGACCACCAGGATGGCTTATTTTTATGGCAAGACCTGTTTTTAATCTGGTCAGGTAAAGATGATTCTATACAACTGCTTAAGTGGTTATACGGAGCATTGGTGTTCACCTCTGCAAAGGAGTCCATGTTATCTGCATTCATGGGGCTTTGAAACTTCTTAGTAGTAGGTAATTTGTCTTTGAAAAATTCTTGAGCATTTTTGAGCATGATGGGGTATCTGGTCTTATAATCACATCTAACAAAACTGATTTATGTTCCGATCTTACCAGGGAGGACATCACACTAGGGAGGGGGATGCATTGCTCTCCCATGTTAGTGAGTACTATGTCTAGGACATTTGAGCCTCTTGTGGGTGTAGTGACTAGCTGCTCCAAGGCATTGCATTGACAAAGTCCAAGAACCTCAATAAGCCAGTATGTTTGTGGTCATGTATGTTTCCCAGTCGATGGTATGATATTAAAATCACCTATGAGTTGGACTGTATGGCAAGTGACTCCTGTAAATCCAGGTATGCGGTATGCTCTTCCTGTTTCATGGTGGGGGACCTATAACTAATCATGATGTGATAGAAGGCTTTTCCTATAGTTAATTGGACATGGATTAGCTCAAGAGTCATATTGCTTGACCAGTCTCCAGGTGTTCTTATCTTTAATGAAGATGGATACACCTCCTCCTTTGGTTCTTTCACTCTCAGTTTGTGGTCTGAATGTATGGAAGGCATTGAAGACCTGAATGGCTGAGGTGCTTTCTGCATCTTTGAAACATGTCTTGGTGATTCCACAGACATCAGCATCTTCCAAAGTGAGGAGTGCTTCCAGGGTGTACAGCTTCTTGTTTAGACTCCTAGCATTATGCAGCAGTACTTTGAGTATATCTAGTAGGATTTTGTTAAGTTGGGATGTTATTTTTTGTTTTTGACACTGCCTAAAAAAGGGACAATATAGACAGATAATGCCTTTGCCAGAATCTGAAAGCCTAGTGGAGGCAGGTGCAGACCATCTCTGGCAAAGCAGATTGGCCTGCTGACCATGTCTTCCCAGGCTGACAGGTAACAGAGTCCCTTGAACTAACACCAGAAGCTAATCCAATTGCTAAAGTCACTCATTTTTTTTGTTTGCATTGTGGCATCATCCTTGGAGAAGGTAGAATTCTGCTAAAGGCTAGGCTTATACCTGCCTGTGGCACATAATCTGAAAGGTTAGTCATGTCTCTCTTCATATAGTCCAGTGTGGTACATCTCAAATCATTCACCCCCAAATGGACTATGACGGAGTCATGCCAACACTTTTGGTTGAGTGATTTGATGGATACTGGCATTTGACATGCAGCAAAGAGTAAAGTGTTCCTTATCCAGCCTGATGAAAGGAGCATGCTTGTGTCTCACAATGGAGTCATCTATGACCAGTACATTAGGTTTTGTGGTGCTACAGCTTATGGGATTATTTGCTGAGACACTGGTGTGTGTGTGTGTTATTATGTGCTGTGGTTGTTTTTTTGCATTGCTATGTGTGTAAATGGTTTCTGGTTGGGAGGTCTCTGATCTTTTGGGAAGTTACTGTTGAGTACCTCTGCATATGTGGGTTTATGTGCCATGTCCTTATTTAGTGTGGAAAGTGTGAGTGCGTGTGTGTGTGTGTGTGTGTGTGTGTGTGTGTGTGTGTGTGTGTGTGCTGACAACCTGTTTGGCATTTGATTTGTCCTTATGTGAAAGCCTTCCCTTCAATTTTGTAGTGTAACTACATCTCTCAGAGACAATATTTGCTTGTTTTAGAAGTAAGTGGTAGTCAGTATACATGAGATAGTTGTTACATTGTCTCAGGATGCCCATGTCTATCAGGCTGGTCAGAGAGATGATGAGAAACTGCCTGTCCGTGACAGTAGGCCCTTACTGTATGTTTTATTAGGAAAGGGAGTGAGTTAATTTGATAGGACTGTGCTGGGAGTGCCAAAACTATGAGAGGGACCCATACTTTGTGTAGGCTAAGGTTGATCAATAAGGCAATGCTGCTCAGTGCACAACTGAGTTGCTCCTAGAGCAACATAAACACTTGGAACGGTTTCACTGACAGCTGTTAACGGAAAACTGAGCTTCTAGTTTTTTGCATCTATACCAGGCACTGCTAACCACCACTGCATGAAGAGCAGCACTGCACAAATGTGAGGCTTAAATATGAAAAAGGACAAACAAGTTTTAAGCTAACTACCTATCAGGAAAGCACACAGTAAGCCTTCCACCAGCAATTCCCAAATCAGACAGATTAGATCAGCACACTTTTGCCTCATGTGCAGAAAAATACCTTCTTAATATAGAATAGCTGGCTTGAAGCCCAAGTATAACAACGCCATAAAAACTGCTTACAGCAACCCTACAACTAACAGATAGAATGTAATACAGTGTATTTAACTACTTAAAGCAGCAGCAGACAATACAGCTTTTTTTCTGAAACTGCAGAGGTATAGTCACAGTATATAAAACAAGTGCAAAAGCACAACAAAGGAATGTCCAGAGTGAAATGCTATGACAAACAAACTTCAGAGATTCGAAATGCTACGGCAAACTTAAAGCTATGGATACAACAGTGTACTTGAAAATCTTGCAAAAGTGTGATTATTCAATAAAAGCACTTTGCCTTGTGGTGGTAGCATAATTATGTTATAGTCTGGGAAAAGTTGGTAAATCTGTGCCAGCCTTTCCCAGGTGTGTGTGTGTGTGTGTGTGTGTGTGTGTGTGTGTGTGTGTGTGTGTGTAAATCAAATATTCGAGTGTATGTGTGTGAGCTACTTGGAAAAGGGACACAGAGCTCCAAAGTAATCAGTGTGGAGTCTTGTTTGGGACCTGGGGACAGCGAGATAATCCACCCCTAGGTGTGAAGTGTGCTCCTGTGCGCTCTTAAGGGAAATTGTGCTTGAAGCAGAGAGCTGCATCTGAAAATATAGTGTGTATCCATTTTTGGTCCTAATGGCCATCCCTCACCTGTGTTAGTGGTGAGGATTGTGGCCACTTGATTACTGGCCTAGAGTAGGCACTGTCACATGTGGTATAGGTGTGGTGTTACTGGGTGGCAGTAACAATAAATGCTGTTTGTTGCAATGCAGAGCAACTCTCGTAAAGGAATCTGGTGCATTACAAGCCTGAGATACAGATGATCCATTTACTTTGCACACATATCAGTGTTGTCACTATTTAGTTGCATCCAAGAAAATTATAGCAGGTTTGAGTTTGTATTCACCAGTGACTGTCTTTGTGCTATCATCTCAGGGGTAAACACTAGGCTCATTTGGCTTAGCTCACATTAGTGCATATTTTGTACATTCCCAGACTGGTGAGTGAAGAAATCCTTGATGATACCATTACACAGCACATGGTAATTAATGGAGTGATGTGCATACCTGTTGCTGTATGGTCTCCTCTCAAGTCCTTCTAGGGCCCTGATGCAAACATGGCAGTCTATTTTGTACAGTTTTATTTAAAAATATTAGACCCTGGAATGCCTCCATGATGATGCTAGTTTTTTTTTTTTTGGAGGGATGGTAGAGGGAACAGTCATACATCCCCCAAACCCTACTGCATATTGCTGATCACTGATTCCAAAAGCTGTGAAGCAAATGGTTGATGGATATATTTAATATCTCATATAGGACACACAGAAATTGTCCATGAACTCAGATTGCATGAAACAAGCTGAGATGGGGTACAAGGCATAATTTTAACCATGCACTCATTTAGGAGCTCCCAGATGCTCAGAGTTCCAGGCCATATTTAATCATTATTTTCTTCTGAAGACATCATATTATTCCTGTTCTCCCAGACATCCTCATAATAAAGTATGTAACTCTAACCTTAAAACTGATGTTTGGGTAAATGCATATATGGTATTCTTTGTGTGCTTTTTTGATATCAGTTTAGTGTGTCTGTGACAACACTCCACTGGAACGGTGATCAAGGCGCCTCAATCCTCATCACTGGCACCAGTGGGAGACATACACTGGGAGGATGGCAAGTACACATACAGTATTTCCAGATGCAGTGCTTTGCATCAAGTGCAGTTTCTCTTAAGAGCACACATAGACCACAGTCAGTCCTGGGCTTGTTTCTCCCTCTTTCTCCAGATCCCCAGTGAGACTCCCCACTGGCACAGCTATAGAGTTGAGTCCTTAGTCAGGGTTTCAAGCCAAGTCCTCCAACTCTCTCTTCATAAAACTAGTGCATTGTGTCCCTGCCCATGTAGCTGACACACACACACTCTTGGAGATTTGTTTTACACACACACACACACACACACACACACACACACACACACACACACACACACACACATCCTTGGAAAAGGCTGGCACAGTTTTACTAGCTATGCCCCCTTCTGCCCAGACTATAAGGTAGTTTTCAATACCACTAGAGCCCTTATCAGCAAATTTAAGGCCCTTAACAAAGGGTGTCCAATCTCACTGTGTAATATTAATACTAATACAAATGGTAGTTTGACGAAGAGCAAGGCTATTATGTGTGGCCCACACAGGGTCACCAAATAAATATGCAAGTACTCTCAAAACTTAAATATCTCTACACAGATCAGCCACAATGAAAGGTTTAAATATATAAATTGTAAAAGAACAAGACAATGTCAAATATATATTCATAGTAACATCAGAGTTCAAAACCACAGGAAATATTTAAAACAACATTGCAGGACAGTGTCAAATAAATAAATAACTATATTCCTGACTGTATCTGAGAGAGTTATACTGTTCCCTATAAACTTACTTCATTAGAGCAAGGCAGATATAGTGAGTGGATCTTGTTGTTGCCAGGTCCAAGACATAATGCCAAATGCTCTGTCCCAATAAGAAACTTCTCAAATTAATATTTCAAATATTACTACTGGGATAACTTGACGAATGACATCACGTCTTGTCTTCTGACTCTAGTTCCTATTTGAAACCCCCACTGCTGGGAGCTGGTGGCATTTAGCATCTACCTGTGAAAATACATAGATCTCAGATCTTTGGCAGATGCTGGAAATCATAAAACAATTGCATTCCTTCATTCTTTCAGGACTAGTAATTAATTCACCCTAAAGACAATACAGAAAGCTTCTCAGCACAGACTCTGTCTTTCTAGCTGCACTGAAAACTTAAAGATACCATATGTTATTGCATATCCTATAAAGTAATTTAATTTCAGCTATTGTCCTAAAATTTACTGGACTGAAGTTAACCTCCTGTATTTCAGTTTCCACTGTTAAAATATATACATTTAGAAGTACAATAGTGCGTGTATGTTTCTGTTCTCTGCAGTAGAGCACACTATGGCTACATTTCAAACAGCACTCTGCAAATACCCTTTTCAACGCATGCATCTGTACAAACAGTTTGATTTACACATGACATACAGTTCTAATACATGTGTGACACAAGCATCTTGTGTAAATCATTTCGATATTCACTAATGATATATAATTATTTACAAAATTCCGGCTAGCTGGGCTGGCAGTATCTTCTTTCATCACAATGTGTATGACTTAGTTATATAGTATATAACATTTGCATTTGTGTTACTCAATGTGTCAGGTTGTAGTGGTATAAAAACTGCAAATCAGTCTTCCATTGTGCTTTACTATATAGCTGAGTGTGAAACCATATGAATCACTGTATTGCATTTTTACAAGTAGCCCTCTTTGTTAACTTGTTTATAAATCTGTGCTTTTCTAAAATCATTCTTGGCATCTTTAAAGCATTCCATACTGAATACTGACCAAATTAAATGACAGAAAAAATCTGTTTTTTAGTTACACTAATGAAGTGCTTCGATGTGCCCCTCAAACATTATTCATTTTGCATAATCAGGTTCAACAATTGATTCATAAGTGTACATTTCCAACTCACCCCTTGCTAATTGTTAGTTATATAAATATGCTTTTAATTTGTCATATTGAAATCAAATATCTGAAATGCTTACTACATAAGAAAGCAATTTTGACCAAGGTGGAAAGGTATTATAGTATAAATATTATAGCCAATTTTGTAGCAAATAATGTTCACATATATTGATTAATTTTAAGTGATCCTCTTATTAGATATAGTTAAAGAAGCTGGTTAAAGAAAATTAATTTTATGTGTATGTTTTAAAATAAATAGATTAGAATATATTGAGGCACAAAACGTGAGATCACTATAAAGTTTTGTTGATATTGTTTCAATATTTTATATCTTCTTTATGTCATTGTTTGTCAGTAATGAGTATGAATATTAATATTAATAATCTCCAGTGCTACAATATATAATGCCCTGCTTTCTATATTCTGTAAACAACTTTTCAAATAATGTAACTTTTCTTAGAAGCATGCCTATACATGTGAATATAAATCATTCAGAGCTGTCCTAATTTATTCCCAAAAGTGATTTTGATAATAAAACCAATTAAGGTATCATTAATTTCATGAATCTTATGTTAGAATGTATAACTTTACATATCCTTGTCCTTAATGTAATATATTTTTTCATCCAAGCAGTAACAGTTATTAAAGGGTTCTTGAAAAAAATACCTTTTAATCTTAGATTAATTATACATTGAAGCTTGAAATCATCAAATAATTTTGCAATGTTAACTGTATAATTAATCAAGTTAGACATGAAAAGATAAAAACAGTGCAGGAGAGAAAATGAGCCGTAGAGTTTATTACTAGATATCATAAGACAGAGAACATCAAACTTATATTTTATCCATTTTTAATGGCCTTCTCTTTACCAGTGAGGAAAACACTCAACTGATAATGATACATAAACAAATATCAATGAATGCCACATTCTTATTCACAGCAGATATGGAACAAATGTTTTTCATAAATATATTGATAACAGAGTGAAGCATGAGATAGTAACTGAGCTGATTGCAGTAAACTAATTCCCAAAAATGTATGTATAGGTAATTACTATGTTAGTTGCCCTTGTAGGCCATTCTAACCCTAGCAAATGTTCATTTCCAAAGTAAGAATCAAACACTTTACATTGTTTTTGTGCATAAACACACCTTAACCATCATATCAACCCCTAACATAACAATTTGGTTGGTTTTGAACATAGTCACACAGCTTCACACATTACTGTACTTGTGATTAACCAGTTGAGCTACTCTATATAACTGCAGATATCAATGAATGCCACATTTGTCTATTTATGAGACGTCTTTGATTTTGTTTAATACTCCATTTCCAGAATTTATTCCAAGAATGTAAATGCTTCTGGTATGGTCTATTTTAATTAGCTATTGCAAAGAAAGTTATTGCAACAAACTGGAAGTATAAAAATATCATATAATTTTAAGAATTCATATATTTAGCTAAAAGTGTGTACAAAACAGAATTGTTAATCACTGTTATACATCATTATATAGCATGGAAAAATTAAGCAATTTACTTGAAAATATTAATGGTTTAATTCATTATTTGTAATGAAAATCTTGATATAGTCTATTGCAAATACAAAAAAAATGTCATACAGATGCAAGAAAATGTTCCCCTCAATTTATTATACTTATAAATTATGAGGAACATTTCCTTGCCTCTGTGTGGCATTTTTGTGTTTTAAAGTGTTTGTGACTTTTTATGCAGAGGACTATTGCAAACAGTTATTTACTTGAAATATTTCAATAATGTTACTGTTTTGATTTATTGTTGACAATTTTAATAAACAAAATTTAAAAAAGTCATCCCTACATTTATTTATTTATAAGAAATTTTCAATGGAGACTTTGGGAGAAAAGCATAACTATAAAAGTAATGACATTGAGAAATGCAATACAAATACATTAGCAATAAAGAGAATGAAACGTGCATAATCGTCAGCTGATCAATTGGTTCATCCATTCATCCATCCATCCATCCATCTAATTTTGAATAACCCATTTTATTCTTTAGAAATATCTATCCCAGCAAACAGAAGTAGCTCAAAACATTGAAATCCTTTCTAGAAAGGTCACTGGTTTATTGCAGAATGTGTTCTCCCACATGCAACATACAGAACAGCAGATACGGAGAAGAATCTACTTCATAAACCTTTACATGACACGGGATACACTGGGTGAGGCATCTGGTATATAATGAGATTAAATAACATATTTAGAGGATTACATATTAAGATATGCTGTAATATAGAATAACTGCATGCTCCGTTTACTTGACCTATATAAAAAAGTTTCATGTTCAATCAAGAAATTTGTACAAAGTAATATAACTCTAAAGGAAAAGGTATATAGAATGGTATATAAGGATGAATATAAACCTCATACCCTAAAGGTCTATGATTAAAGATTGTTAGTGAAAAGGCTGAATGCTAAAATGTTGAACAAGGGAGAAAGAACATGTGTCTCAGCATCACAGCTGTGAAATGCACATTGGATGTGTGACAACATATGTTGTATACAGACATGGCAACAATGCATGATGGAAGTGGCTGGCAAACTCAAACCATAGCAGAACTGTGTACCTAATATGTATGGTATTACATTTCTTGTAGTTCAGTTTCTACCCATTTTCTAAACACTGGGGATTTACTCATATTAGTTCACTTGACAATTAAGCCCAGTTTGCAGTCATCAACTGATGTGGTCAACCACAGATCATTGTTAACAGTTTTGAAGTCAGAGAGAAAAAAAAATCAAAAAGGAGGGGGCAAAGCATAAATCCCTGGGGAAGCATCAATGGTCAACTTTTTTCTGTTTCAAGAGGCATTACCTGCACAGATAATGGGCTTTTTTTTCACCTCTGTTAATTTCACATATGTTTAGGAATGACATGGGTACACATACATTAATAGAAAAAATGCTACATTTTTTCTTTTTCATGTATTATATGCATGTTTTATTTCTTATCAATTATCATTTGCTCTGACATTACATATTTTGCTCAAGTTCTACATTCCCTGAAGCTTCACTCCTCTGTCTCCTTCTGAAGGTTATGCTCTGTGTTCCGTTTGCACAAGCTTGTATTCTGTCCTTGAGCCAATTGGCTATTTATCTTACTAGCTACATAGATATCAAATAGCTTATCAACAGTTTCTTTATGTTATATGCTCTCAATGTCTTGGCCGGATAAGGATAGGCAGCATGAACAGTAAGCCCACTGCCCACCACTTAAATACCTTCTCAAAGAAGTTGTCAGGATTTAGTAGGCATGATCTACCCTTTATGAAGTCAAACTGTTGTGGGTCAAGCATAACAAGATTTATGATCCCATGATTTATGAGGCTGATGACAGTTCTCTTCATGGCTTTACAGATCTGGCACAAAAGGCTGGTAGGTCTGTACCTTCCACCATTTGTGGTAGGTCCACTAATTTGGAGGGCCATCTCTATAACAGTGTACCAGAATTCAGCAACATAACCTGTAGCTGGGCTTAGGTTAAAGAGTTTATGTGGGGATTCTGTGAGTATGTGTTTGACACTATTAATTAGACTACCTGGTATATTATTGAGATCTATAGAAGTGGTTTTGGTCTTTGAAAGTACCTTAAGGACATGTTTCTTATTAATGGTAGATAGTGGGAGTGGCTCAAGGGTGACTGGAGTTGGGATAGGAGTTTGAATGGAGAAGATGTCAGTAAACCTGTTTAGCAATTTATTTGCATTGACATTTGAGTGAGAGGCTTCACTGTTGAGAAGTTCAGAACAATGATATGAGTTATTTCATATTTTTCTAATATAACTGAAGAAGTACCTGTAGTTATTCTTTATCTTGTATGCCAGCTTCAGTTCATGGTATGCTTTGTTAGTCCTAATGGTGGGCTTCAGTTTCATAGTGAGTTTTTTAATCTATCTTCATGCTGGAAAGTTCAAGTCTTACTTTGTAATGTAAGGAGTTTTTTTTTTTCTTTTTCATTTTTTTTTATATTGACTAACCAACAATGTGGTTTATTTTTGAATTTCTCAATGTGTCTCTAGCTGGTAATGCTAAATTAATGAATTTATTATGGTAGGTATATAAATATATAAATCCTTAGTATAGCTGGCTGCTTATCTGGGGTGAACTATGGAAACATTGTAGATAAATGTACAGATTGTTATCATATAATATTACAAAGTTGGCCTGTCTGAAGCCTTTAAAAAGGGTGGTATCAGTTACTTGAGGAATGAAGATGCTGGGAATAAATGCCAAAAGCTAGCGGTCTGATATTCTGATGTAGGCAGACCAGGAAAATGGAACAGGCATGAGATGATTTTGTGAGAACCAGGTCAAGCGTGCTGTGTTCCCACTCCTGGTAGGTCTGAGGACAATTTGATCCAGGGGATTTTGTTTACCCAAACCAAAAATCATGGTGCATACCATACATTGTAAGTGTAGGTATTCAGATCTATGGAGGGATAGATGCAGTTACCTAGGATTTATAAGGTATTGCTTAGAAAATATGTCTTCTAGGAAAGCCATGAATGTTGCATGATCATCTGGAGGAATGGAAGCAGACTGACAGCAAGATATAAGTTGAAAGCTTGACTTAACTAATGTAAGCTGGAGTTCTAAGAGCTCACTGTGGGAATCTATGGGTATCAGTATAGAAGGGATACAGTTACTGACAAACACTGGCTACACCACAGCCTACAATGAGTCTAAAGTCATGATAGGCACAAAATTCAAGGCACCAAGGGAATGTTACCCTTATATTTGAACCATGTCAAGGTAATTATATGCATGGACACATTACAGATACGGATGTGCCTCAATATTTGGCAGTTTGTTGCTAAGACCCCTACTATAGAAAGGAACCACCTTAATCTTGTCCAGTTTGGAAACGGATACAAGTTAAAATGGTCATTAGATGAACACTGCATAAAAATTGCACAAAGGGGACTGCAAAGGCTGTAGCCAGTATAGAATCACTTCATAGGTTCATAGGTTCATAGGTTGGTACTAGGCTATCGGCCCTAAGGCCTATGCAAGCCTAGCCATAACAATTCCCTGGATATTTCTTCCCACAATATTTACTTCTCTGGGCCCGTGTCTAGCAGGGTGGAACTGGAAATGCAGGCCATTCTTTTCAAGGAAGTTTGACAGTCAGTCATCTCATCCCAAGCTGATACATAATGTATCCTCTTGCAAATCTCCCCTGGAATAACACAAGCTACTTAGCCAGTTGTTGAGACCAATTATCTTTTCCTTATATTTAGGGAACATTCTCAATTCCAATGTGTGCATTTCCACATCTTTCAGGGCTTTCCGAGCCAGGCCATTTAAACCCACATTGACAACTATCACATCCTAGTCCTGCTAATTGATAGTAAGGGTCTAGAGTGCCCTTGTTAGTCAGCAATCCAGGCTCCTGAGAGGCAGCTGACTGTAATCCTTTCCTTGCCCAGATTACTAAGTATGGAATCTGTATATTTAACAATAGAGTCATGAATAACTACAACTAGAACAGCCACAGTAGCTGGATTATTAGTGCAAGACATGGGAGTGGCTTGTTGTTGCTGACCTGTTAATACTGTTGGGGGTGTATGCATGGAATGGATGTACTGCATGCTTAGCCTGATACCTAAACCTAACAGTTTTAGGGGGCTATGGAAATGATTTTTAACAACATCAGATTAAAGCATTTCTTTGTATTGTCTGTATGAGGATGTTACTGTAAAAGGGATGCCTCCAAGTTTGTAAGCTATTTGATAGAGTCTACATGCTTGGGCAGGCATTGATTTTTAGTGAGTTTGAGGCAGTTCCTATACTGCCTTAGGATAACAAGTGCTGAAAATTTGGCAATAGAAGGGAGATCGTTGACTGTCTCTCTGTGATGCCCAATGCTATTGAGTGATAAACCCTAAAAGAGGAGCCAGTCATGACTGAGGGAATATTAATGCAAATAAGAAAATAGAATAGTAATAATACCAAACTGGTGGACACCTGGTTGCAAGGTTTGAAGAGCAGGAATTGAAGACCAGGGTCTGCTGATTCTTTGTAGAGCAGCAGCAGACAGTTTAGCCAAGCCTATTGCAACTTAGTGCAGATCAGTTCAAATGGATTTGGCCCTGTGCACCACCATGCCTAGAGCCTGCAGTATGAAGGAATATTATTTAGTGATACTGCCAGAGGGGGAAAATTTAGGTTGCATACAATAACCACTGTCAAGCTACACCGTATGTGTTACTACACTCATCATCACTCCACACTGTAAAAAGTGAACATGCAAAAGGGAAAAAAAAAACAAAACAAAAAGAAAACAGCTGCAAATGCAAGCCAATACTGCTCAATTATTTAGAAATGGCAGCAAATAGTCTACTCTCACTAGAATAACCATTACCTCCAAGATGGCCTCCACACCAGGCTAAAACATGCTGTGACTGAAGTACATACACAGATAAAATGTTATAACAGTTGAAAACAGTTGCAACTAGCAAGGTGATTTTAAGTGTAAAAGGAAAATGTTGCATTTCTGCTAGTTAAAACCAGGTCCTCATCTGTGCTGAGACCATGGTCCCCTATTTAAGCCCTTTAGGGGGCTAGGTTTTGGAGTTGAACTTAGTAAAGTTTATTCATCAACGCAAGAAAGCAGGGGATGTATCTGTCCAGTTCAGTCCTGTATTTAATA
The DNA here is from genome assembly GCF_019279795.1 of Protopterus annectens. Lineage (NCBI taxonomy): Eukaryota > Metazoa > Chordata > Ceratodontiformes > Protopteridae > Protopterus > Protopterus annectens. The sequence goes on along the minus strand of NC_056729.1, from coordinate 1,289,401,570 downwards.
AAGATAGGCAGATGAGTGCTGGACCAATAAGGTTCAGGATGTTGCCACTCTCAGGTAGGTACAGAATGTTTCATTGTGTGGAAAGCTGGACTCATATCATAAGAAAGGATTGTGTATAGGACAGAGGATAATGAGAGGGCTTGTGATTTAGCAGAATAACTTAGGCAGTTTAGTCAAGTGGTTTTCTTTGTTAGGACTGTTTTGTTCTTTCTGATTTGGCAAGATATTTGCAAAAGGTACATGCAAAACAGGGCATTGAATTCTATGATGTGTTAGATGAATGAAGTATTGAAATAAATTATAACTTCCTTTTCCTAGACTATATGCCATTTCTAGAGGTTATGTAGTCAGGTATGTTAATTTGGGCATTAATGTCTGCTTTTGTTTATCATAGATATGGGTGCCAGACCCAGGGTGAATTTTTGATTTCTCATCCATTGGTTAAGGTGATGCTTAAATAGTGTTAAGAATGGACTCTGCTTCACACGTATGAGTAGCCTGTTCCAGAACATAGGGATCTCCTGAGACATATATCTGTCTTGCCAATATGTCTTATTTATGTCACAAGCAACATTTTAATCCTTGGATCTAGTTGTTCTGATGTTGTTTATTTTATGGATGTGCAAAAGGTCCTTAGAACTGGATTCTAGAATGCCTTGTATGCCAACTCCTCAGAGCTGGATCCAAAGATGCCATGCATAGATCACCTCTGTTATAGCACAGTAACAGCTTGTAGATGTGTAGAACTAGTGGAGCATTCCTTGGGCTTGCATAGTCACTTACGATGCTTAGGAGCATGCATTTGACACCTGCTCTACTCCATGGTAAAAGGTATAACAATTTTTTTACTATTTTTGTCCCAGAGATCTGTGACTGATAAGTCATAGCAGCATCTGCAAGATAGCTGTATGGGAGCTCATATATCCATCTGACTATAGTGACAACTATTACTAGAGGCATAATTCAGACCATATTTCTGCATAGGTGTTGCTCCATGACAAAAGCATGTAGGGCTTCAATGGTTTCTTATGCAGATGTAAGTACCTACATATCAACAGTTCTACTCCATTATGCTCAAGCAAAATATCTATGGAAAAAACATGAAAGGAAGATGGATAATATATCTGAATGTGCTAATCCTTCTTGTTAGTAGCATGTAACTTCTGGGAAATATTGCTACTTAGGTCACAAAACCTGGTGATGGGCACAATATTTTGACAACTATACAGCCAAGTCATATTGGCATGTTGTAAACCACCACCATTCCAATAACAACAATGAAGGAGTGTAGCATATAGTTAGCATTTGCACTTTACTTTTGTGAAAAGGAATCATGTAGAAATATGTATACCACATGATCGTGGAAGAAATATTGAACATTGATAAAGTTATAAAGCTGCATTTGCCATGCTAAATGCAGAGTCATGGGTTAGGTCATCAACATCATCATCTCCTTTCAGCTTATCCCAGTTAGGGGTCACAACAGCATAACAACAGTCTGCAGAATGACTGGCAGTGGAGTGTTATGGTGTCAAGTTGCCAGCACGGCACCCAACCTTCCACAGAAGGCACACACACATGCACACACTCGCACCTAGGGCCAATTAAGAGTGTCCAATAAACCTGCAGCATGTATTTGGGATGTGGAAGGAAACTGGAGCACCAAAAGGAAACCCACATGACCACAGGGAGGACATGCACTCTCTACACAGAAGGTACCCCAGCCAAGAATCGAACCGGAGAATATCTTGCTGTGAGGTGGCAACACTAACTGCTGCACCACCACAGCCATCCCAGAGTCATGGGTTAAGTATTTTTAACAAATAATGTCACAAGACTACTTGAGAAATACAAAGAGTAACAACTTTTTCTCTTTGTTCATATGGAGAGTTAACATAAGAGGTACCTGTTTCCTCATGAATGCATGGAGGAACAAACTTCCATATGGGACGCAGGATGAGATTTTGCAAAAGGAAAGCAATTTTTGCTGGAATACATATTTTACATCAAAAAATCAGTAAAATTAATATTGACAAGTTTTTGAAACCCAAACTACCTGCCAACCTTTACCTCACTGAGATGTGTTGGCCCATTCATTCTTCATTGAAGAGAGTCTTTCCCATCTAATTCATTCCCTGTAAGGTGGAAGCTGAGCACTGAGCCAACACACTGGCATCTTTAGGAAATGTTTGCTGAATAGCCCAAACCCCCATTATCTGATGCTGTCTTGGGAGTGCACTTCACTGTGGAGGCCTGCCTGCCCCCTGATATGGAGGTGTGGCTGCTCATTGACAAGCTATCATCAGAGCTGCCATTACTAGATTTCCAACCATCCCTCCCCAGCCCAATAGTCCATTCTATGGGATTCTGATTCATATCACCTCCCTTCACATTACTAAAGCAGGAGTAGGAGGAGCCACTATGACTCTTCCTCCCTGGTGAGTGCTTCAGCTTAACCCTTGTGTCTTACACCTACCCAGAGCTTACCTGTGTCTGGCTTGGACTCCTATGACTACAAGACCTTGGATTGCATCTATTGCCATCTGTCGACCTACAAAGCTGATATGAGTATTTCTTGCTCTTTATCTATTTCAGTGCTATTTAACAGTTCTGTGCTGCATTTATTGATTTGTTTGAATTTATCCTGATTTTCAGCATGCATTTGTTAAACACCATCTGTTTGCTACTGTACTGCTCTTGGGTTGTCTTAATATTATTCTGATATTTTCTCACCTCCTCTGATATCACAAAAGTGGTTCTAAGTTTGCCAAAGTTCTCCTGAGTTTTGCAAATATTTTCTGTATTTGTAGAAGTTTTCCTACATTTGTGCACATTTTTCTATATTTGGCAACATTTCTCAGGGTTTGCGAAATTATTTCCAAGGGTTCCTGATACTGCAGTTGTTCTGCCTTTTCTCAAAATTCATTTGTTCTCCTCTTGAGCTTAAAACCAGTTTGTTTTACATTAAGAGGGTTTTATTCTGTACTCTGTTGAGAGAAGAAAGCTGATTCAACCCATCTGAGTTGGGAACTGCTGGTGGAAAGCTTATTGTGTGTTTATCTGACTGTCCTGAGGATTTAACTGTGTAAAGGTCTTTCATCCTACTGGTTTAAAAGCCTTACATTTTTGTGAGATTGTGCTCATTTATTCAGAAATTCCCTGTGCCTTGTATATATCCATACCTCTCCAGTTTAAAATCGTGTATAGGAAATGCTTTCCATAGTCTCCCACTGTTCATAGCTAGTCAAAAAGCTGCCAGTTTGGTCAGAGGGCAGCACAACTGCAGGTCATCCTCTAGTATGCTACAAACACTCTCACTTAGACCTTTAAGTGACTGTCCACTTCCCATCTACTAAGGATCTTCCCTATCATCTTTGTTTCTGGCCTGGCGGATATGGCTAGCCTAAGGCAGCGTAGTAACTGCCTCACTTTCACTAACAACCATTTATGTTTAGAACAGACAAATACATCCTGTAAGAGATGTAAATACACAACGTTACTGGAAGCAAAGCTGTCACATACTCACATGAAAAATGCAAACCAGTTTGCCAGTGTTATACTGAAAACACTCACTTTCAACACTAAGGAACAAACAAATAAACTTACATATGAGGAGATACTCACATGTAATCTACCAAAACCTCCAAGACCTCCAAAAGGCATCTCTCAGTTGCCCCATGTACACTCAAAAAAGACAGCACCTCACACAATACATAACTCTGAAAATCATAGTAGCTCTGCTTCCAACTCCATAAGGCAACATACCAAACAGACAAACATTATAGTTATTGGGGATTTCATTGTAAGACATACAGATGTCCCCACCTACCAGGCTAAACAAGGAGAAGGTCACAGTGAGCTGTCTGTCTGAAGCCAGGATCTGCCATATCACACATGCACTTAGGTCTTTAAACCACAAGCGTCAGTATGACACGGTCATAGTCCATGTGGGCATAAACTATCTAAGATTTAACTCACTGGACTATATGAAGAGAGACATGGTGGAGCTATCTGAATATGTGTCCCAAGCTTGTATGGATCTTGTCTTGAATTGCATCCTACTTTCAAGAGTTATGATGCAACAATACCATCAAAAAATGATTGATTTCAACAATTCTTAGTTTCTGGTGTCACATCAAGGGGATCCAATATCTATCGGCCTGGGGAGGCATAATTGACAATCCATGATGGCTTGCTTGTGATGGTTTGCACTTGTCACCACTTGGCTTCTATATACTGGCAAAACTTTATCTAGCCCCATAGTGCCTTTTTTTAGGTCATGCCAATTTGTTAAACCCTCCATCACAAAAAAAAATCATGACCACCTAAAAGTACTTCTGCTCGGTGCTAGGAGTTTAAATAAAAACTGTACTGACTGGAAGCACACCTCACCCTGGAGAATGCAGACATCTGCAGTCATGGAAACATGGTTCAGAACCATGGTGAGCATCTCAGCTATCAAAGGCTACAATGCCTTTCATACATTTTGATCCCCCTCAACTCAGGATAAAACAAAGGGAAGAGGTGTCTTGGTGTTCATAAAGGACAAGCACACTGCAAGACTGGTCCAACAACATGACTTCCTTGAGCTGCTCCATGCCCAACTAACCATAGATGTGACCCCCTATCATATCTTTGTTAGCTACAGATCCCCTAACATGAGTCTAAAAAAATAACACCTTGTACCTAAACCTACTGAAATCTCTTAACATTTAGCCTAACAAACGTACTTATGGGTAACTTAAACTACCCATCCATAAACTGGGAGACTTATACAACCCATAAGTCACTTGCACAGATGTTCATCAGTGCAAACACCCTGGAGCATCTAGTTAGCTCCACATCTAGAGATACAAACATCCTAGACCTGGTACTCATAAATATGGAGGGATGCTGTTCTCTCCCATGCATTAACTCTTCCCTGGTAAGCTCTGACCACAAAATGATCTCCTTTAGTATTAAAACTAACCTAGAACCCCCATCAAACTCCAAACCTGTTAAAAACTTTGCTAAGGCTTATTACTTCAAACTAATTGATAGCTTATTAAACTTCCAAGCCCCTCCAAACCCAAATGACACTGAGGCCTGCTCTGTGCTGTACACAAAATCACTGTACAACCATGTTCATAGCTGCATAGAGGAGGCAGTACCTGTCTGAGTCAAACCTATGATTACTGGCAAAAAGAAACCACCCTGATGGACCTCTAGCATAAATAGGCTATCAACAAAAGGCAAAAAAAAAATCCTCTCCAAAGCCAAGAAGGAAGAGACAAAACAGTGCAAAAAAGACACTCGACAGTCTAAACAAACAAATTAGCGAGCTGGTCAAATCTGCAAAAGCAAACTGCAAGGCAAAGATAGCTTTCCAGGTGAAAGATAACCATAATGCTTTATTTAATTATGTTCATAACCTCGCGGGAAATAAATGGCAGCACTTACATCCAGCCTAACTATAGCAAACCAGCTATATCACAAGTTCAGATCAACCCACCCCCAACACCTCCTACCACATCAAAAGAAATGCCAGCAACCACCCATCTATTGGTCATTACACAGGAACAGGTCCTTGTTGTGCGAGCTACAGCCAAAGATTCCTGGGTCCCAACAATATTACAGGATGCTTACTAAATACATTAAAACATAATCTATCATGGCCACTAGAAACACTGTTTAACCACAGCCTCCAGACAGGATTTGTCCCAAAATAATGCAGAACTGCAACAGTCACACCTCTGCACAAGGTGGGACCATCAACTGACTCAGAGAACTGCAGACCCATAAGCTTGACCAGTCTTATCTGCAAGGCCATGGAAAGAGCTATCATGGACCTGATCAATAATAACATAGGAAATCCCTAAACAGTGGACCAATCCCAAGCTGGCTTTGGCAAAGGTTCATAGGTGGTGCTGGGCTATTGACCAGAAGGTCTTTATAAGCCTAGCTATGTGTACCCCAATATAATACTAGAGAAACCCAATATAAAGGATCTTGCCAAAACTTGAGATCTTAGTTAGCAATGACTGCCCATATCTAGGTGGGTCATATGTGAAATACCCGGCAAGAATTTATGGTTTCCCATCCAGTCATCCAGAATACTCTTAAACTGGGTCATAGAAAGGCTCTGTTTGATGTGAATTGGTAGCTTATTTCAAAGGATTGTTATCCTCTGAGAGACATATCTGTTTATGCTGCAGGCCAGGTTAAGGTCCCTGGAGTGGAGTGGGTGACCCCTGTCCCATTTGATTTCCAGATGTTTAACATTTCCATTAGGTTTGGATCCGAGATTGCTCTGTAAGCCAGGCACAAGTCTGGTGTCTCATGTTGCTGCAGTTGCTTGGTAAGGTACATACCAAAGGGAGCATTGTACTCAATTATTAGTCTGATGAGGGTTGAGAACAGGGAAGTTATGACGTCTTTCACTCCTGAGGTAATGCCCTTGCTAATGAGGTATGTGATGTAGAATGCTTTCCTTACCACAGTAGATACATGGTGGTCAAAGTTTACGCTACAGTCAACTTGCATTCCCAAGTCTCTCACTATTGAGTTGTTACTCAGTATATTATCATTTATATGATAGTCTGCAGGATATAATTTTTATGAAAGGGGATGATAATGCATTTTTTAGCACTGAGTATGAGTCCATGGCTCTGGCACCAATCATTGGTTTGTGTAAGTCCTTCTTGAAGTATATTGACATAGTCTGGGGATTCAATGAATGCAACTAATTTGCAGTCATCAGCAAACGTAGTCAGTCACAGCTCCTCTGTTTTGGCCTGAACATCTGAGAAGTATATTCCAAACAATAGGGGCCCAAGCACTGACTCCTGTGGAACCCCACTGGTGACAGGTCTGACGGTTGAGGTAAAGTCTCTAACTTTGACTGAGTGTGATCTGTCAGTGAGCCAGTTAGCAATCTACCTGATTATATAAGGGTTGATATTCAACTGGGAGAGTTTTTCAACAATGCCCAAATATGGGATTGTGTTGAAGGCCTTGGTTAAGTCAATGTAGGCTGTATGCACAGATTTGCCTTCATCTATGGCTCTGGTGATGTTTTTGAAAAAGACAACCAGGTATAACAAACTGTGTTGGATCAGGGGTTTGGAAAGCACCTATATTCTTTATTTATAAGGTCCATAGTGATTAATTCCATGACCTTACAGTAGCTCAGTGTGATAAGAAATAGCTTAGTTGTTACTTTTTGCACACCCAGACACAATTCAAATCCAGGGAGTGGTACTAAGATGTGTGCATATCTACACACAAGGAATCAGGAAAAGATAAGGCTGGTAAAGTTTATGGGTCTGTATTTCATAGGGTCTGTTGCTGTACTCATTTATGAAAGGGGATAATGGTTGTTTTCAATTCAGCAGGGACAAAACCAGTACTCGTGATGCGGCTGAAGAGTGTACCTAATGGAGTTGCTAACTCATGTTTTAGACCATTTAAAATGCAACCTGGGATGCCATCCAGTCCTATAGAGGCTGTGTTTTTGGCTTTGCAGAGAGCATTAATGACTTGGTCTTTGGAAATGCAGGGTGGAAGAGTTATAGAGGGAATGCTTTGTGGAAAGTTTGGAGTGGACAGGGGGGTGAAATTTTCACCAAACCTGTCCGTTAATAGGTTAGCTATTTTTGCAGGATCAGAGTGTTTGATGCCATCCACAGCTAGTTCACCCCACTTCTGTGTCCTACCTTTTGGGTTACAGATATCTCTGAAGAATGCCTTATGGTTGTCCATAGCTATGGTTGCTAATTTTTTTTTTAAGTTGCCCTCAGATGATTTTTCAAGTTGTCTTATTTGTTTGTTCAAGCAGAGGAGGGTGTTCTTCCAGTACTCGGACCTCTCTTTTTTATTCTTAGACAGTAAATTCTTATTCATTTATTTATTTATTTAGTTAGTTAGTTAGTTACATTTGTTAACTGAGTAGTGTCTGACTGGGTTGAAAAAAAAAAGCATTTTTAGAAGAGACCCAGAGAGAACAGCTCCACAACAAAAAGAACATTATTCAGGTACAAGCAGTAAACTTACCGCTGGATTCATATTGCTCGGCGCAAGGCCGGCATTAGGCTTGCGCCAACCGTGTGGTGTGAAGATGGTGCAATAGCGCTAAATGCATATTAATGAAGGCACACTGCCGCCACAGCCACGTGCATAGGAAAGGAGCGCAAGTGCATAGGGCGTGTTGAAGTGCCGCACGGAGGCGTGGAAATGTCAGCTGTTGACGTGCAACCTAAAATGCTTGCATATAACAATTTGCAAGCAATAGTAATCACATCTGTCAGTGTCCGTGGATACTGAAACGTAAGCAAAGCATGCAAGACAGTTCCTGCGAACACAAAATGAAGAAGCAAACACAAATACACGGTGGGGAATAACGGGTCCCTATCCCGCAAACAAATGACATTGAAAACCGTGTGCCCGTAGTCCAATGCAGTGTAGATAGTTATACCAAGTGGAAGTGAAACGCATCATATGTTAGCACGCCACCAATAGGTACGTCCAGCCCAATGGTCAGGGTCACCAGCTGACCCATATTGTGAGGGAGGGTACACAGCTGGGCAGATGTGTCCATAACAATTAACACGATAAATGTACATATCTAGCGACCGTATGACTGAATGATATCCCACAACGCATGTAATAGTCACATACAATAGGTATGTCCATATTTCACATACCAAATGTGACAGGAAATAGAATAAGCATGTAAACAAAACAGAAGGAGCATATAAACTGCTACAACAATAAAGCAACATGTAGGCTGAAAGGAACAGTATTATCCATACCACTGACTGTGGGTATGTGTTGTCCAGTACATTCGGATATGTGTCTGGAATATATCCCATCCTGGACATAGGAAAAGGTGGCATCCTACCAATGATTAGAACAGTCGGCCAAAATCCGCACATCAGCGGTTCAAGCCAAACTTGTCAGGATGTGTCACAGTTGAACGGGTATTACCCGGGTATACCAACCATATCATGAAAGTTAAGTATGGGCGTGTACCTATGTGCGTGATGTATAGCATGTGGAAAGTCAAACATGGCAGGGTAGTCCACACAACCATACAGGTACCTGATATATGTAGGGTATGCAATGTGTTACCTTGACCGTGTCATGGGCCATCAACCAAAGCAGTGATGGATGGAGTGTCAGGAATATGTGTGTGGGGGGATGGGTAATGGTATAATCCTCCAAGGTGACACTGTGTCGTATGCAGAATAGGTGAACCGGAGGTGTATGAGGGAACACCGGGTGAAGCAGAAAGAAACACAAAAACATGCATACACATCTGCAATACAACCAGACAGGCCATACTGTAGAACACAATCCCACAAACATATGAATATTAAAATGTGCAATACAAATGTATAGACATGTCACCAGCACATACCCACAGATTGGTCCTGATGGAATGGCCATATCAAATGCAACACACCTGGATGCATAATGGACTACCCAGCATCCCCTCCACAGCACACAACCCGCTCCCATACCTGAACGTTCACCAAATCCAGCCATACTTGGCCTACTGGTTTGGTGCAGCCACATCTACACATAGTGACCACTACGCATATGTAGTAGGTATTGTCACCCTAGGAAGTTTCAGGATTGCAAACTATGTATCCCTTGCATGTAAAACCCCCAGCACATTTCCATAACGCCAGAAGAATGTTCGGTATTTGTCTTGTTTTGGTCTTTTTCAATTTTTGGGATATCCCTCATGGGATAAGTAACCTGTGTAAACATTAGAATGGGTATGAAGACACGAAGTCCAGTCCTGTAGATATCTGGACACAAGTTGGAATGTGCAGTAGTGGTGCAGGAGACTGTCCAGCCCTAGATGGTCATGCAGAACCTACTACCCAGGATCAGACACCTGCCCGTGATGCATGTGTCCCGACACAAATAAGCGAGAGAATATATTGCACACATTCGCATAGTGGCACATGGTATAAGGGTGATGAAGGCACTGACGTAAACAGGATACCCCCTGATCCACTGTGTGAGGGACAATTAATGTGTGTGTGTAGGTGTGAACTGACCAACAATGATACAATGCCAAATGTCCTGTGATTGTAGGAAATAACTATGTACCATGCTGCATGTAACAGTTGCCTAAAGCGGTCACGTCATGATAGAATAAACGTAATTCATACAAGAAACAGGCAAACAACAAAAGTGCCAAAGGTATAAGTCTCACAGCTAGGAAACAAATGAATGTTCTAAACCTGCACTGACCATGGCTATGTGTTGGCCCAAACAATCTGGTGTCCGCAGTAGGGTTACCATCTGTCCCGCTTTGCAAGGGATAGTCCCTCTTTGGACAGTTGTGTCCTGACAAAGTACATTACAAATGGCAAATGTCCTGGGATTGTAAGACATAATTATGTCCCATATGTTATGTAATAGTTGCAGAAAATAATTATTTCAGTATCTAAAATACCTAAATGTTACAAGAAACAGAATAAGCAACTAAACCACTACAACAATAGGCTTTTATGTAGGCAAATAAGTAAAGTTCTATCCTTTGTACTGACCGTGGGTATGTGTCGGCTTGTAAAATCTGATGTGTGTTCCGAAAATGTCCCATCTTGGCCATTTGAAAAGGTGGCAACCCTAGTCCCCAGAATACATCCCAACCTGTACATATGACAATGTCAACGTTACCAATGGTCAGAGCATTCACGCAATAACTGGCCAGCCTCTTAACTACTCACAAAGCCAGTGACCTTTGGGGGAAAGGTGTTGAATGAGAATGACTACTTACAACAGTGAAGAGTAATAGATGGATTTAACTGCAGAAAATTAGTAGTATTACGAATCTGTCAACACGTTCCAAGTTAATAGTACTAATATGGTAGAAGTGTCCGTGATTGTCCCTGAGTTGTCATAGCCTTGTCCCTGTCACTGTATAAACGAGTCCCCAAGTATCATAGAGGTCTGTACACATAAGTACACCAACCAACTGTCACATCTGTTGACAGGACTATTGCATACCTGTACTGAATTTAGAACAAATGTCCAGAATAATATTCATTGTGTCTATAAATGAATGAAATAGTCAAATGGGAAGGGAAACACATGGAAACCACCCCCAAACCTGCATTATGTAGTGGAACCACTCCTCGCCCTAAATTATGGAGCGCCGACCCAATAATGTGGTCAGAGGTGCCCAAACACCTGCGTCTGTAAACACAAGTAGAATGTTAAAATCTGGACTAACTCTGTCCATGTGCTACATCTGATCTTTGAACAGGGCCAGGGCAGTTCTAGTCACCAGTCGGCCAAGCCTAATCCCGGACCAGCACATGAACACCCTGACAAACACACATATGTGCGAGGACTATAAGCATAGGAGTTCTGAATATCCTTGGAGTGAGTAGACTTGCAGCACGGGTCCAGAGCAGTAGGAAACAGGGAATGTCCTAATTGTAGTACTGCGGTTTTCCCAGCAGGAGAATGGATGCTTGCTGTGTAAGGGAAGCGGTGAGGCATATGGCAGAGTAGCTATGAACCATGGGTATACAGATAAATGAGCCAGAACACCAATAGTGTAGTGGTTACAGCATCCATCCAACGTAAAGGCATTCCCAGTTCAAGTACGACTATATCACATATTAATTCTGTAATGAATGTCTGTGTGCTGTAAAGCCAACATTTATACATGTAAAGGTGACAGCGTTCGCATGGGTCCGTTAACCGGATTCCATCAAAGTGGTACTTTTATAAGGAATAAGGCACATGTAATCCCAAAGAAGTGCCTGTAAACATATGTAACTCAGAATAAGTAGATGCAAGTGCGCCTGCGCGGGTGTACACAGCTATTAGCATAGCAAATGTATGTTGTCTTGTACAGCTGTAACTTTTATATATGTAGATAGATGTGTGTACAGATAAATATCCACAGACATAACAGAAATATGCAATTATATATCTACATATTTATCTATATATATATATATATATATATATATATATATATATATATATATATATATATAAATATATACACACACATATATATATATATATATATATATATATACACACACATATATATATATATATATATATATATATATATATATATATATATACAGATATATATATATATATATATATATATATATACATATATATATAGATATATTTATAAGGAACGCTGAAAGACGAAAGCAAACATAAGGGTTGTGAAAGGAATCCAGAGCAACTAAGGAATTATGAAGTGCTCGCAGTGTATGTCACATAAAGCTGCACAAGTGTGAGTAGAGCACCGCTCTTCACACCAGAGGCAGGGTTATACCAGTGGCCATAACAGCGTTGAAGTGCTACATCAACATTGTAAACAGACGGAATGTAGTACATGTTGCGACCACCTACACTTATAACCTGCAAATCGTTCGTAATCCATAACAACAGGAAAGGCACGTATGTGCAAATATGAATGGATGGTGAGTCTGTGAATACATGAGGCAGTACAAAATGTGTGTAGGACTCCAATGCTCATGAGAGGGCAATGTGTGGTGTGTCATGGCTGCGATATCAGGTGTATAATGGCTATTACGCGTTTAAACTCAACACGGGTGTGCAGGAGAAACTATGGATATGTGATTATGGACACAGGAGTGCTAGGGTATGTTGTGCTGGGTGCAATGGAGCTGCCCGTGGAGGTCAGCTAGTACACAGGTGTGATTCCCAGATAGAGTGTCGTTTGCGTGGAGACATGCGTGAATGGGCATATCATTGTCGGATGTTGTGCATCAGGGCTGTTCAAACCTGGAGTAGTACATTTTATTATTTTATTATTTTGGCACTATGTCTTCACTAATATTTTTCATCAGTTTTGACAGTGATTTGGTTTATACAACTTAACATGTTTTTTGTAATATACCTTTAAATGTTTCCTTATATACGACCAGGATGTTGGAGCTACCTAATTACTGATTAATTTTTGTTTCAGCACTGAAGAAGGCTTTTCATAGCCAAAACCGGTCTGTTAGCCATTTATTTATTATAAATGGCATTGATATTTACAATAAATTTATTTTAGCTGCATCAACATTGTGCTGGTCCATTTTTGGTATTTTAGCCCGGCACGTAAAACCTATACGCCACCCATGAGCGGAACGGAGTTCTGCTGTGACAACCCCAAACCGGGAAAAGCAGAAAGATACAACTACATGAAGACAACAATATGTTGACATACAGTCACAGTAACACAAACATACATCCTATCAACAGTAATAGTATGAATGTACACAGAAACAAACACAGTAGCAGGAATAATAGGCTGCGCATACGAGTAATAGGTCGACTGACACTATATCACATCCCAGTTAGCAGCGACACCCCAGACATGAAAAACGTGCGACATCTGTCCGCTGTATAACGTGCAGTATACTGAGCACAAGTTCACCGCAGTGAAGTGTCGGTGTCATAATGACTAAGGCAATAGTATGCTGTTGAAGCAGAGATAAAACCCAATACGCATGTGTAAGTGTTCATGTCCGGGAAATGTATAGGTTAACAGACACACAGATGTATATATAGATAAAAACGTATATATACATATATCTATATTAATTTACATACACATATATATTCATACGGATATATATATATATATATATATATATATATATATATATATATATATATATATATATACACACACACACACACACAAGGATATACTACAGATATATATAGATAGATATATATACACAAACAACAGGTAGTGATATATACACATACACACAAAACAAAATATATATGGCAGTGTAGATATACACATGTACATAAATAGGTTACTTCACAGCAATTAGGGGTAACATCTTTACAGCCCGGGCATATGTGACTGGAAGGTCCAATAAATAAACATTGTACTCCCCACATCGCCCAGCTAGGCTGGACAGACATACAGACAGGCAATACAGATCAATACCATGCCGCTGTCCAAAACACCGGTAGGAAAGTAGCAGTGGGAGAGTTCTGCAAGGTCTACACTTTAAACATGGATAACGGTGTCCCTTGCGGGACCCCAAAAATTCAGGGTAAGTGTGAATCTGCTGACATTAATACAAGTAGGATGTAGGTGTGCATGGAACAGTAGGTTGTGCAAGTGTGATAATACATGGGTTGACAAAACGTACGACATGTGTCCCGAGACGGGGAGAGTGGACAATGTTTAGGGGTGTGCTCATACCCCAGCTGCGCTCGCAGTAATTATTTGTCATGACTGCTGTAGAGGGGTGCCAGGTAGGTGGACCATGGGTATGCATTAATGGGCTTAAGTGTGCAGGTGCTGATTGGCAGAGATGTAGTAGGCCCGCCCAGTGGAAGTCATTAATATTCCTATGTGGGCATAGCATAGGCCTACACCTCCCAAACCTGAAGAGCACATCTACCGGATAGTCTGTAAACCATCGGGGGAATACATAGAGACCAAATCAGTGCCCTGTACCCAATTAGCATGGACATCCATAGTTATGTATCAGAATGTAACAAAGTCCAACTAAACACTTCCAGAACTAGTGATATTAGGTGAACAGGTGGCGGAATACAGGTAATGACAGATGACAACATGTATGAGTCATAAACAGCATGTACCTCGACAAACGTGAATGAATACATATGCTCTGTGACTGTGAATGTGTCTGGTTAATAGAACCAATCATCTAAATGTGTGCCACAGGGTGTTATGCATTGATTCTGATACAGTGTTCATTCACTCCCATTGATATGTGAGTTCTGCTACTGATGGAAAGTGCATAATTTGCTGACCACCTTAGGTAGATGATAGCATAATAGAAGAGGTTCAACACCTGTATGTCTGCGAGGGACACACCCGTCTGGGCAGTTGTGTCTTGCAAAGTGACAGTTATGGCACATGGACTGTGAGTTCAGGAATGGAGGCTATATAGTGTGTGTAGTGGTGTCAGACATCAATTTGTTGTATCAATAACAGCTACATGTAATAGGAAACAGTATTATCAATTATAATGCTACATGAATAACCTTAACGTATGCAAACCGTGGAAGTCATCAGTTTACTACTGGCTGTGGGTATGTGCCTTGACACATGTGATAGCTCTACATATAGGGTCTGTAGGGCTGCCAGCATTCTGAATGGCCAAAGTGAAACCTGCTCTGTAGAAATTTCAGATGTACCAGGGCAGAACATACCTACAGCCATGCATAGTACAGAAATATACACATCGGAACAAATCAAAGCGTAGTCTAGCAGCAGTAAAGTTGCTTATGCTACTACATATGACATATCGACGTGTCAGGTATACAAGACCTGTAACAAGCAACCAGTACAGACACGTACAACATGAGAATGTCCCCTAATCAGGACAGTTGCAATGGCTAGAGTATTGTCCATACCACTCAACTGTCCCTGAATGTCAGGTACGTCCCTGAGTTTGACTGAAAGTTTAACTCTGTCCCTCTTAATCCCTCCTAAAATTAGTGGCTGTTGAAGGACAGGTGGTGAATAACACTTACTAATGACAATAAGTAAGAGTTATAAACAACTGTTACTTCAGAATATGTGTATTAAGTCACATGCTCTGATTCTGTCAGTGTTTCAAGTTAATAGCACTACTTATGTAAAAGTGTCCCTGATTTTTCTTGAACTGTCCCTGATTCTGTAGAAATGTGTCCCCGATTGGTGGAGAGTTCTGGTATTGTCACATGAGATATGCTTGATAAGGGACTGTCCCATGCAAAGTGGTAAAGGTGTCACTCCTACAGTCTCCCGTCGTGCAATCTGAAAGGTGGACAACGTGCAGTAGGTATACGGTAGCATGACTCGGCGGACAGCTGCGTTAACAAACTCAAGTCACATGTCAGCATTGCAGAGTATCGGTTCCCATGTATCAGGCAGATGGGAGCAGATCGTATGAGGAACATGCATATAATATGATTACATCACTGGACAGGCCGCCGAGTCCGTACAGTCGAACGCCTGCCGTCACAAAATGGTTACACATACCCGATACTGTAGTCATGTAGTCCGATGTAATACGCATCACAAGGGATCACACACACCCAGCGTGAGTGACAAATGTAAGCGGAAATGCCGGTGAGCGAGCGGCTGTAAGCGTGTTTGTCTACCAGTATGCCAGTAGTGCACTGTCAAAGAAATGTGGAGTCTAAACATGTATAAGGTGCTGTGACCAGAGGTCAGCAGTGCTTAACACTGTGCAAACCCACACACAACTGCTCCCACCGGCTGGAATGTGCCTTACTCAGTCTGTATCCAAAGGTGTCGGCCTGTCCGCAAACAAAGAACCACCCTATACACGTGATGGTAGAAGTACCCTGAGCACATAGCTCATGTGAATTAACAATAGACCATGGCATATGTACAGACAATAGACCACACACACACCATACAGCGCAGACATCCAACAGTATAGCAATGTACTGACAGATATGTCCGGACCACTGGTGTATGCATGCCTGGCCGTCCTGTGTTTCAGTGTGTGAGCATGCCCAGTATGACTGTTACGCATGTTGTCGACTGACATTACCGTCATACCGTCATGTGTGTGAGCATGCCAAGTATGGTCAACTGTATTGCATGTGTCACATGTCCAGATAGTTAGTACTGTGTTGCTGACCCCTCCATTCTACACAGACAGGTGTCATGCTGTGTCTGCAGGGTAGCTAAAGGTCATGAGGCATTGATAGTTGCTACATGTCTGAAATGTGTGGGGGGACATCCAACCACAACCACAGTCCTACACAGCACCATGGGTGGTGCACATGACTCTCACATGTGTAGGTTTGACGGGGGGCACATCCAACAGTTGTACACATCTGCCGCTACTGTACTGGTATGCCGGGTACTCCATGTCAGTGTGTGGACCTACCTAAATTGCTGGTTGGAGGGATTACAGGGTACGTCAGTTCCCAGCTTTAATTACCAGCACAGTGGTGTTGGACGTCCTAGGTTACACAACCTACATCAAACTGCCTGGCCTGCTGTCGTCTGTGTGTGTCTTAGGGAGTTGGGGACATTTATTGGGCATATTCAGAGGCCATCATATATCATTTGTCTGTATTGGTCCACATCTGTCCAGCTGTATGGAACGTGTGTGGGCTGTCCAGACACACATGATGGTCAGCTCATAATCTGCAGTGGATTAGGACACCCTGTGTACTACAGGCTACCATTGTGACCCCCGTATGTGCTACAGAGGTCATGGTGCCACTATGGATGTGTACTGCCTGCTGCCCTTACATTTGGCCACTACAGTCACTTGTATGCTCAAATACATACCATAGCAATGGGTAACTACACATTCTAATACCACTGCCACTTATTTGGTCAATAGACATAGCCTGGGTGTGTTCCAGACTTGAGGATGGTGCTGGAGTGCTGCCTATGTCGGATGCACACAGTCCAGCTCCTATACATGGCCGAGCACAGGTACTGTCATGTTTGTCATCCAGTGTACTGTTTGAGGGTCAGAGAGGGGAAATCCGTGGGTACCTACTGTGTCAGTGCATATGCCTTGTGTTGCCTCTCTGCCAAGGGCAGGTCACACTGTGCACAGGCTTTCGCCGACTGTGCCCTGCTCTGTTAGTTCCTTCACCAAGTCACACTGTGCCTGTACAGGCCTTGGCTGTGGTGTTGGGCTGTGTGGCCCTGCCCCATGCTGTTCCTGCTGCAACTGTTACTGCAGGATAAGATTGTGTAGCATAGCAAATACCATAACAACTTGTATGCATGTAGCTTATGAATACTGCAGAGCTCCAACGGATGTATCCGGATACCAGAACTGTGAACTGAGCATCCCAAACACATGCACAAGTATACGTCTTGCCTGTGCATCCACCTTAGTATGGTGTGAGTGTTCAGGTGTGTGTGCATTGCTGATGGGTGTCATCAGTCACGACACCAGTGTTTACACAGCATCCCCCACTAGGAGTCTGTAGGGGATGTCCAGATTGGCATTGGTGTGCTACAGCTGTGTCAGTAGCCATATATCGGACACATCATAGCTTCCAGGGCAGACAGCACACACATTCAATCACATGCCCTGGCCATCACATATTGCCTAGCTGTTGGAGGGTATGCCCCTGCAGTGAGTGTAGGCCCTACCCTGCTCACTGGGTGGTGTTACAATGTGTATGTGTGTGCAGGCTATAGCACCCAGTACCCCAGTGTAGCCATCCATGTAGTTGAACAGATGCATATTGCTGGTCTACTAATCACGTGTGTTGAGGACATGTACGTGCTCACTAGCATGTGTTGACATGGCATCTGTGAACCGGTGCAATGCTCTGGATGCAGTTGCCTGTGAGATACCCATGATATCCCCAGTTGTGCTGTGTGAGGTACCTGTGGCTAGTACACTTAGGCCAACACATACCATGGTATCCAGTGTGATTTGTTTCCCTCGGCCTGTTTGATGTGTCAGGTGTGGCAGGCACAGGTCAACAAGCTGCTGTAGGAGGTCTCTGTCCACCCCATAATGCTCCAACATCCCCAGCCCATGTAGCCCCTGGTTAGTCACCCTCGGTCTATAAAGTCTTATGTCACCCCAGTAAGGGTTGTTTAGCAGCATACACATCCTCACTGCCCCAGCCTCCTGCACATGTTGGTATATGTTGCCTGCTGCAGCCCGTGTCATTTGGTTGGACTGTGTCGTGAAATGTCCCTGCAGGTATACACCGGTGATGTAGAGTGCAGACGAAACCTGTGTGTATGCTGCTTGCTCGCATTAATGTACTATTCATGTACGGGCTGGCCATGTCATCTGCTGAGTGTGCTGATCAACACCTGTTTGTGCAGCCTGTACACCCTGACTACCCCACCACTGCTGTCATCCCTCCCAATGTCACCAGGAAGGTATAGACACACCCCTAGCTTAGGTGTGCTAAGGCAGGAGCACTCCCGAGGCACAGTTCTGCAATGTACGTACAGAATGCCTGACCCCCCTCCCATGCTGTCAACTATATTCGAGACCTGCACCTGGCTGACTACACACATACACTCCAGGGACTAGCAGCACACCCTGGTGATAAATGTGATACACTATAGTCAACCTCATCTGCCTAGTATAGTCTTCTAATGAATAGTTATATGACCCATACCAAACCTCCAAATTAATAACCACTGCTCAGTGTCGTTCAGATCCATACACAACTGGCAACAGGTGCCTTACTATCACCATATTCGATGTCCCATGGTCTTCCCAGCAACAAAATAACCAGTGTCTACATGACTACAACCCGTGGCCCTGCACACTACAGACGATGTGCATTACCACCACTCCATGGCAGATATACATAGATCCCAGGTTATCACGTACAGATCATCCAGCACAAACATTCAATAGTGCTGATGTCGACTGCAAAAATTATGATTTTGAATTCTGGTTTTTTAATTTTTTACTTCTCCTGGAATACATTTCTGAATCCTTTACTTTAATTTTCCAATCTTTTTTTTTTAAATCTTTAATTAGATAATTGATGCAATCTTTAATTAATTATAATAATTTATATTGTTTCAGCTATTTGAAGCAAACAAATTTGACATTTTCTGCTCAACTATGCAACACATATTAACTAGAGAATAAATAACATTCATTTCATAAATACTTTTGATAATATATACATGAATATAAATACTATCAATGAGATATATACCTATTATTCACACAATGTTGCCCTTGCAAGCAAACCCATTTCCCTGAATATATTTAGAAACATTAATAGTGCTGATGTCCACAGACGTATATGTTCACATCTATGTCCACCTCTACATCTACATATATCATATATATTATTTGTATACATAGATACATGGACATATATATATATATATATATATATATATATATATATATATTTATACATGCATACATACACACATATACATGTACACACATATGTAGATATGGCATTTATATCACAACAGCGGACCACATGACAGCAATGCATTAGACAGGAATGAAAAGGAAACTACATGTGCCACCTGCATCATGTAGTGTTGTTACTATCAAGGCACATGTGTTATGTTGCATCACATGGGTCAGACTGTATCAATGGTAAGAGTAGGGCTGCTGACAGTTACTCACCAGACCTATTGGTGAATGTATGTGTTGACAACCCAGTGTCTTGACAGAATATGCGGGCTGTGGACACTATATAGGTCAGCAACAAAACACACTGAACACATCCATCAGCTAGACACCCACAGATACCAGCACATACGGTATAACTGCCAAACACACACACCTGTCATGCCTTGGAATCGAGCTCCTACCTGTCTAGTCTACCACACTACAGCATTATGCAGTAACAGAACGTGCTACCGAGTTCCAGCAGCACCGCACTCCTACAGGCATACATCTAGGTGGATGACATCATCCACAAAGACAAAGACGCCGATAGGGAATGTATGGGGAGTGAGCCATCTAAAAGCATTACTCTGTCCCAAGGCAGCTGGAAACACACATAGACACACACTTGGTAGGGCTGGGAGTCAAACATACACCTAACTACATTATCACACTACAGCATTACGCAGTTACAGAATGCG
Organism: Protopterus annectens; assembly: GCF_019279795.1. Lineage (NCBI taxonomy): Eukaryota > Metazoa > Chordata > Ceratodontiformes > Protopteridae > Protopterus > Protopterus annectens. Next base: position 1,289,381,001 of record NC_056729.1, on the reverse strand, counting down.
CTATCAAGATTACTGGAACACAGCACTCCCAGAGGCATACTTCTAGGTGGATGACATCATCTGCAAAGGCAAAGATGCCGATAGGGAATGTATGTGGAGGGAGCCATCTAAAAGCATTACTCTGTCACCAGGTAGCTGGAAACACACACACACACACACACACACACACACACACACACACACACAGACACACACTTGGCAAGGCTGGGAGTCGAACATACACCGAACTAATTTATCACACTACAGCATTACGCAGTTACAGAATGCACTATCAAGATTACTGGAACACAGCACTCCCAGAGGCATACTTCTAGGTGGATGACATTATCCGCAAAGGCAAAGACACCGATAGGGAATGTATGTGGAGTGAGCCGTCTAAGAGCATTACTCTGTCCCCAGGCAGCTGGAAACACACACACACACAGACACACACTTGGCAGGGCTGGGTATCGAACATACACCTAATTACCTTATCACACCACAGCATTACGCAGTTACAGAACACGCTATTGAAATTACTAGTACACAGCACTCCCAGAGGCATACTTCAAGGTGGATGACATCATCCACAAAGGCAAACATGCCGATAGGGAATGTATGTGGAGTGAGCCATCTAAAAGCATTACTCTGTCCCCAGGCAGCTGGAAACACACACACGCACACTTGGCAGGGCTGGGAGTTGAACATACACCTAACTACCATATCACACTACAGCATTACACAGTTACAGAATGTGCTACCGAGATGACTGGAACACAGTACTCCCAGAGGCATACTTCTAGGTGGATGACATCATCTGCAAAGGCAAAGACGCCGATGGGGAATGTATAGAGAGTGAGCAGTCTAAAAGCATATTACTGTCCCAAGGTAGACGTAGACAAACACACGGCAGTGGTGTGAGTGGGACAACTGCCTATCTATGGAGCACTATTACAACACTACATAGATACGAGACGTGCCACAGACAGTACACCCTTCAAGACAGTCAACCAGTGTGTTCAATGTAGGCATCCATCCTGATGTGGGGTATGGACATCTGTTGCCTGGATGACCACCATCACTATACAGGATGTCAATGGCCATGCCCATACACAGAGGCACATCACCGACACAATTTGTCACTGGGCATGCTCACACACTTAGTATTACACGTCCGTTTGGAATGTACTGTGTATCCATCTACACAAGGGCGTACTGGGCATGCTCACACACTTAGTAGAAGCGAAGGGCTATCTTGCATGCACACGGAGTCTAAACACGGAAGGGCACAGTTTGGAATGTACTGTGTGTCCATCTACACAACGGCGTACTGAAAATGCTCACGCACTTAGCAGTTGCAAAGGGCCGTCTTGCATGCACACAGATTCTAAACACGGAAGGGCACAGTATGGTGTTACTGTCCCCACGTACATGAAGGCCACTCACATGTACTGACCAGTACACACTCAAGAGCCATCACAGATGTCTCAGGTGCAGATCACAGAGGTAAACGTCGCATTCTACTATGTAGCCCTCAGACATCACCATGTCCTTGGACCAGCAACACACATCCATGCATTACCACAACACCGTGTGACTCATTACCAGTGGACTTTACATAGGTCTACAGCAACTGTGCAGACTACACATGTACTGACAGGGTTCCATCATGTGTTATGCAATGCAGTGATACCACTGTACATAACTAGGTCAGTTCTACACATAACAGGGGCCCTGGGTCTTACACAGCTGTGACAGATGACTGTCACTGTACACCAAAGAACACACATGTTTGGATATGACATACATGTAATCGCAGTGGATATGTGCATGGACCACACACACAACACACACCACATATGTACATAGTATAGCTTTTGCTGTCCTCCATGCAGACAAGTGGCTACAGCAATCACACACATGCACATGGTAGGTAGGTCCATGGCTGTTGAATGCTAACAGTACATGAGGTAGCAATGTTGACCGAGGAAACATTCCCTCTGTACTTGTTACCCATGACACCCATCATATCATACCACAGTCCATGTGTTATGTATGTCATCACACATGTCCACCAATTGCAATGCATACAAACATGGCTACATGACAGGCATGTAGGACCAACACACATGTACATGTAGTGGTGTGCATGCAGCTACCATGCATGTGCAGTAGCTGATGCATGTACTTCATCTGTGCCTAATTACAACATGCAGTTGCAGTGCAGCCCCATCATTGACACCTGTATATGGTGAAATACTGACAGTACGGTAGGATGTACATCAGGTATGGATGGATGTGTGTACATAAAGTGGTGATCCACCGTTGCAGATGGATGTTTGCCGGGGACGGCTCACAGGTGTGTCACAAGCCATCCTACCATTACATGTGCAAACATTACTCAATGTTACTGTGACTTGACGGTGAAAAGATAAAACCTACACAGTGGTCGCGTGTTCCTGACTGTAAGACACTTGACACCTGTAACACTTATATCTTCCCATGTGCATATAGAAGCACAACTGCTGAAGGTAGCGTTGGTACACATAATGCAGCCAATACTGCTGCATATCTGTCAGAAGTATCATCATATAGCAGGTGTATCATTCACAGTACTGCCATGTGTGTTTGCTTGTGTGACCCTATATGCCACATATGGTGGGGAATACATCCCAATTCTTACACACCCCTGTACACTGCTGTAGAGATCTGTACATACTGCAGTGTGGAAAGCATGACGTAGGCAGGGGCGGTGTGTGTATCACAGACATGTCAGCTATCCGTATGTGAATGACATTTGTGGACTCCACAGTGTGTGTGTGTGTGTGTGTGTGTGTGTGTGTGTGTGTGTGTGTGTGTGTGTGTGTGTGTTTGTATGTATGTATGTATGTATGGCTGTCTGGTGCATGGAGTGAGGGTGTATGCTACCATACAGAACAGACAGGGTCCCTAACCCCTCATGGTGATGCAGTCTACTACCCTGTTGATGCCATCGGTCTCAGCCTTTCATGTCGGTGTTTCATTTCATTTGTATATATTGCACATGGGTAGCCAGTGTGAATGATGGGAGATGCGACCTGTATATCATGACTGGACCATACATCATGTGTACATGTGTTAACTGGCCACAGGGCGAATAGATATATGCATTAACATGCCTGATACTGATGACAGTCTCACCTGCAACGGATTGATGTCTGTGCGGCACGCCAGAGGTACCTGCATAGGGGTGACACAGCAGTTTGAACATTATCCACAACTGTATGACAGCCACAGGGTGCACTGTGCATGTTAACACATTCGCCTGTACAATAGTATATAGTATGCACATGTGTGCATACACAGGGTAGCATACTGTAGTATGCAGCATGTGTGTAAACATACCTTGCATATGATGTTACATTACATATTGTACAGTGACACATGCAACTAAATGGGATATAATAGTCATATGTGCAGTAGTGACTTACCAGGCAAATCCAGGCTCATTGGTTGGGAGACACCCATCTCCACGATGGCAGCTAGTGTTTGGGGATGCTGTTCTGAGGGTGTCCCCAGGCTGGCCAGTAGCTCCTTGGTGTGTGTGAGTGGGGGCTGGGTTGGTGGCCCACCACCTGTTCCACCTTGTTCCCTGGTGATTGCAGTGGCACGCTGTTTCGCATGTCGTATCAAATCCATGCAGTGTCTGTGCACCTGCTTGTAGGTGCGGTTATGGCCACCCACATCATTAACCCTCCTGCAAAGGTCCTGCCACAGGTCGTCACGCTGCTGGGCATGCTGTGGCACATGGCTGAACAACACCTCATAGTTCTCATGGAGGTACGGTATGAGGACATCATCCTCCTGGTGGCTGTACGCTGGTAGGTGTGAATGAGGCATTATCTGGAAGGCATAATGATGGTGACAGGTCACAGTATCACAGAGATGTACAGTGATACAGCTGCACATACATTTGTATTAAATCTAGTACATCTGCACAGTTATCTTTGTAAATCATCATGACACTGACACGACTGACATGTTTGTGTCACACACATGTAACACCCGTTATGCATTGGATATCATCACCATATATGTGTGTCACCTCATTACATTGTTCATACTCCATGTGAATACTGTCTTGATGTGGGCATGTCTGTTTGCCTGTACTGGTGTTCTTACCTATCAGCACATGCCTGGATGTGTCCATGGGGATGCTGTTGACCTTGATGCTGTGTATATGTCACATATCAACACATACACTGCCTTAATGGACATGAGCAGTGACAATGCACACATACCCATGGAACCTTTACATATATGTGTTTTGCCATATACATCTACACGGCACTGTACAGCAGTTCAACATCCTGCCACGGATCGCCTGTATTGCACATGTGATAGACATGGGACAATGGCTATCCGGACATCATTCGCAGGGATGGTTATAAACTATAGCATGTACAGGCAAGGTTTCCTAGCTGTATCCGACAGCCATTTTGCCACCGCGAGGTGCATCAGTGCCACATTACTGATCCAGACAGTTAATAATACATCTACCATGCGGTCATCACACCATGTATGACAGAGATGACATGTGCAGCTTTGATGGACAGGGTTGCATGGTATGGCGGGAGTATGTAACATGTATGTCACAGGAATCTGTCCAGCATGTGGCAATCCTTGTAGTAGGATGGTGGATGTCCATGACATATGTCTTTCAGATCAGGATATGTATGTGTAGCATGTCCAACATCACAGTGTAGCACATGCCTTTATGCAAGGTAGCCAGCATGCTGCATAGTGGAGGTGAGGATTGTGAAGGCTGGTATTGCCCATCCACACATGGTCAATACCCCTTAAAGGTGATATGGCATCCGATATTGGTCACCCAAGTGCTGAGTATGCCTGTCCAATGATCTCCATGCTCATGGATGGCACCCTGTCATGACATGGGTGCCTCGTATGACTACCTAATAGGCCTGGAGATGTCACCAACTCAGGGAGGTAAACTGCACAGCACCATCCCTTACACAGTGTCCATAATGTTGACCGCTGCCTAGGTGGTAGTTAATGGGTACGAGGTTATTCACCTAGCGGTGACAATGCTATTATCAGCTGTCAGATTGTGCACATATGTCACACACCTCACACACAAAGCCCATTCTGTATGTTCTCCACAACACTGAGACAGCTATTGCTCCTAGGTCATGGCCATTCACATCCTTACATACACAGATGCCTCCTATTTGTCTGTGTGGTATGGGCTACAATGAGGGGGGAGTACAAAACATTAACCCTGTTTTACTGTAGCTGTCACTGGTGTGATATGCACGTGTCACTCTGAAACCTTTTGTAGTGTTGATTCGGTCAACAGGCCACTGGTAGAACACTCCTGTGACATACGAAGGTACTTCTAGTATACTCAGTGTAGCTGGAACACGGTATGGGTGATGATGTCCTATGATCTGTCACAGGTATGCTATGCAGTGTGAAATCATCCATACTGTCATCTACTTCTGTACTGCTAACATCTACGTTGATAAAGGTTCATAGACTTGCAGACCATACTCAGCAGGGTAATAGTGCAGTGCCTCCAATTATGACTGTCATCTCCACTGCTGGGTTGCAGTGGGTTGATATTATCCAACACGCTATCTGTATTGCATATTCCTGCTCAGCACTTGTTCAGAACTTGCGAGCACTTCATGAGCTACAAATTACTATAGCACCCATTCCAACTCATTTCTTACAAGTACACTGCCTGTCCTTACATTTCCAGCTTGCTTACAGTACAACAGCTGTTTTACACACGTAACTCACATATCTTGTGAGACATGGTTGAATTTACAGGCATGTCCAACTTTCACATACCAGTGCTATTGCCTGTCTATATGATGAATATGGCGAACATGTGGCAATAGAGCAATTGTCTCATGTACACAGTCAATGCTCACCTCCCAACATACGACACTACAGTCTGTGGGAGATGCACATATGTAGCCATGCTGGGGGTAATGCTCTCACCAACCCAGACTGAACCTGACATTCATGTGGGGACGTGTAACATTTGCAACACACCCCACTCATCACATAGTCTCACAAGATCTCCACCACCACAGGCCACACATAGTATGAGTACGACATGTGCAGAACCACATTATACTCTGTGTAGGCACCAGAGGCAGCCCCCATCACCAAACATAACAACAATTACTTATAGCCCACAGACTCATGTGTGCCCATCAAATACAGCCAATAGGGTGTTAGAACATACCCAACACACTAGTCATAGGTGACTCTGTAGGCAGTCACACTGATGTCCCACTCAGCAGGCTACAAAAGGCAATAGTCGCTTACATCTAGCTGTCGGGTAACTGGTTCTGCAACATAACCTATGCACCCATGCCACACCTCAGCAGGTACAATTTGACTGTCATTCTCCATGTTAGTGTGACTGCCCTGAGATGTAACTTCCCATACTACATGTGCAGGGACATGCAATAGCTCTCTGGTCTTGTAGCCCAGAAGGTATCAGCCAAGCCCTGGGGAGCATTCTGCATTCATCCAGACTAGATACCACTGTACAACAACTGACTGTTTCACTTTAACAGTTGCCTATGCTTCTGCTATCATTCCACAGCCATCCAGTATCTGTCCGCTTTGAATGACATGGTCAACAAAACACGATGCTTTGGCACAGATGACCTGCACCTGTCAGCCCTGGGAGTACAGATAGCATGTAAGGCTCTTGCTGCTCCTATACTGCCTGTCTTGCACAGTTTCCAATAGCATTCACCACCAGAATGAGAACGGGCAAGCAAAACATGGGGTCATGTGACTCAATGCTTGACATCATCTCTGACGCACGCAGGCAAGGCACTCCTTATAATGGACCACTTCAATATCTCTGCAGTGACTGCGACCTGCCTCTAGGCTCCGCAGAGCACACCTGCACTGACAGGTTATACACAGTCCACACCTTTCAGTCATGTAACCTGGACCAGAACACCCACGGCTGAGGTGTGTCCATATTTCACTATGTTGTACACACCTCCTGGCTGGTTACTTAGCACAATGCATCAGAGGTGATCCACATGCAACTAACTGTGGCCAGAACTGTTATACACATTGTAACATGCTACGGATTCAACAACATACCCCACGGTTACCGGCCCTCATTTCTTGGTGCTGGACAGTAGGGTTCAGACAGGTACTACTGATGTGCAACTGACACTACCCCACACTTAACTGGGATAGCTACTGACACATTAGGCCAACGCTGTCCAAGATTCATAACCTCTGCTCAGCTGGATCAACCCATAAACACCACCACCAAGACCAACAATATCCTAGACATGGACATTACCAACATGTCACTGGTGTTCCACACCTGTGGTTATCCCCTCGATGGTAGTTTCCGAACATATGCTAATCACCCTTGTTATCCACATCCCAGCACCACACCCTTCACGGCATACACAGTACAAGATTAGTACAACGCCTACTACAAACGTCTTATGACAGCAGTAGTAAACATCATGACACCCGTACAGATGGACAATGCACATACAAACACTGAAACATACCCCAGCGCACTTCATTAGCACTTACACGACTGCATGGATCATGCTATTCCAAACAGAGCCATGATGGTACCCACCAGATAATGGATGCCACTCTGGGGGTCCAGTTCCATGGACATAATGTACAACAAAAGGTGGAGGCTGTTGCAAAGTTGAGTACAATCCCATGGGTGGAGTAGCTCACTGGTCAGCCTCAGTAGGGCTCCGGGATCCCTTATCACATCCTCCAAACCTAGCTATGTAAACATTATTGCGACACATTCCAGGGTGTACCACAAAGCATTATGGAGGTATGTCAGTAGTCAATGGCAATACCCACATTTGCTCTGACACACAATGGTTACTCAGGAACATTACAGAACCGAGTGATGTTGGCAACATCCTGGCAGATGGGTTCAATGCTACCTTTACACCCTCTCACTCCCCACAGGGCTATAATCCATGCATGAACATTGCGGGGTCCCTGCGGTCACAACTACACAGTTCCAACCTGCACTCTCTAAAGCCTGGAACACAGACTCCATGTGACTGTCTAACATCTCAGGCTGTGATTTACACAAACCTCAGAACAACATGACTCCCCACTTGGCCACCAGATTCACTAATAGCCTTGCATCAGACATTGTGGCCCCTGAATGGTGCACAGCAACAGTTATCACACTCCACACAGGTGGCGCCACAATGAACCAGAGGGACTATCGCCCTATACGCCTGACTGGACTGTTCTGCAAGGCTATGGGGCACATCATCATGGAAGACATTCACAGATACATTGGTGGGCTCCAAACCTTTGATGCCACCCAGGTTGGACTTTTTAGGGCCAGACCATGGCTCCTACACCTGGTGGACTCCTTTGATATAGTTACCAGGGTAGTTGATGATGGTAAGGGGGTCCACACAGCCTACATTGTCCTCTCATTGGCTTTCAGCACTGTTCACCATTCTGGTATTGACAGCATACACATCCACCTTCACATCGACCCCTACATCTCAGGATGTTATGCAAAGTGGCCATGGACAGGACCCACACAATGAGGGTAGCATACCATAGAACCTACTGTATTTCAGTTATACTTGGCATACCACAGTCCTCAGTCATAGGGCCCTTCATGTTCGGTATATGCTTCCCTGAAGTACAGGCTAGCACAGAGGGACTTTCCCTGACTAGGTTTCCAGACAACTGCATACAAGGTGCCATGATTGATCCACCAGCTGATACAGACTTCCTCCATAAGGGTGTCACTGTGATGGATACCTGATGTTGATAACATGGCCTCAAGCTGCATGACACATGGTGCATGAACATCCCCTTTAGATTACACCAATCACCCACTGACTATCACATAGGTGGTAGTCCCCTACCTACATGTGACATTATACGGGATCTTAGTACACATGTATGTAGCACCCACTCCTTTGATAACTATATTGCCAATGTGGCATGGATATCCTTCTACGTGGCCACCCTTATCTGTACTGGGTTTGTAGCTGGAACAAAGGCACCCATTGTACCTCTAAACTCCTGATGTATACACACATTCAAGGGTACAACATCCCGTTTAGGGTGTATCTTACAGAACAGCAATGGCTTTACATACCTCAACATTAACACACCATGAGGATTATTGAGCTCCGAAGGTTGACGTATGTGGCAGAACTACGGACACCACAACTGTACACATTTGCATACTGCATACTCAGGGGAGACCTCTGCTGAACATACAGAGCCCATGTCCACAACAATATTCATGGATATACTCCACATAAGCGACATAAGCAAAGGCCACTGAGAGCAACATGCTCATGGATATGTGCACAAACGCAATGATGAGTGGGATGTTCTTGAGGGTTACATTCCCAAACCAGACACTCACCATGCTTTAGAACATGATTCCTATGTACATCACGCAGGGACACTCAGTAGCACTGTTTATGAGATACCTCACTTGGTGGATGGGAGACACACATACGCCAGGGATCACTGCAGTGGCTGTACTGTGCAGAGGTGCAGGTAATACATGGCTCTGCTGTTCACAGACAGGACACTACCCTAGAGAGGTGCCGCCGGTGTAAACACTGTAGTTGGGCTTACACATAGACTTGCCAGACAGCATAGTACCTCACTATGAACCTGTGAAGCTATTACATGTCCTTTGTGCATGGTTAATTGAGTAGCTCTTCCATTTCGATTAGCTATCATGCTGTTACAGTGTCCCGTGACTACAAGCCATATGTATCCTGTTATTGTGTATTGTACATGCCAATAGATGATACCTTTTGTTTGCATGATATAACTGTTATGCTGTGTAGAATACCTGACATATCTACCTACAATACTGTACATTACACATATTTTACATATTAACCCATAATGCAAAGCATACTTGCACAACAGGACCACCTTAGGCATGTTATTGTCGTTATATGCCCATACACATGCCTACTGTGACAGTACATAAACATATACTATCCCCTGCTATGGCACGTACTTGTTGGACATACCCTACCACTGACGGCAGGTGGTGTGGAATTGTTCTGTTTAAAGCCCTCATGTAGCATCCCTTGTGGTGTCTGTGATGTTTACCTTGTGGCCTACATCGGGACACACAAATTCTAGAAGCGTTACTATGCTCAGCAAGACATCACTACATAATACCTTTTCCCACTTTATGTATTGCGGACACTTTTAATTAATACAAAACAGGCTATACATACACTAACATACTGAGTGTTCTACATACCTTATTAGCCCTCCGAACTTTCGTAAATATCTCTGTTACACCTTTACTGTTTAAACAGTTCTATGGTATGAGCATACAGTTTGAATGTCTGGCAAGTCATCCTTATATACATCGATACCTGTAACATGTGGTTTCCTGCCACCAATTGGTGCTCCTGAGTAAATTATTACATGAACATCAGCTGTGCAGCTACTCCATTTGCCAATTACGCGGCAACAGTGGGGTATAATTGAATTCACCACTTGGGCGTTGCCCTTTTGCCCTACCTTCGGGGAGACGGCCTGTATGTGTTTTGTTGTGTGGAATTGCAACTGCTATTTGTAGAGACACGGATATTTTGGATTCATGTCCCCCGTGGATTGTGTGTGACGGTTAGAGTATGTGGTTCTACATGTGAGTGTACCTGTCATCTCAATCATCTGATAAGGGACTATTGCAAACAAAACATGTAACATCGCTGTCTGTTCCATTATACAACAGCTATGATTTCACATCGCCTTTACAAATGGGTCTCTCACAAGGTATATTAACACTTCTGCAGATGTAATTGAGTGAGTGGATGTTTGTGATGTTATTACAGTCTGTATTGCTATTGATTCGTGTGTGGGAGATGTAGGTGGGTGTACATAGCATATACAGGTTTGTGGGGACTGCATTTCTACTTATTCCATATATGTTTGTGGGCTTCTTCCCTAATTGAAGACCTATCAGTTAGTAGACCAAAACTATGGTTGTTACGGGCTTATACATTGGGCCGTTGTCAATTGGTTTCTATATAGTATGCAGGTGAGGTTGATACTTCCATACCTCCAGAAATACAGCGATATGTAAAGGAATGTTACTAAATGACAGCTGTCCCGTGTATTTCTGTTACAGATATTTGCACTCATTGCAGTTGTGTTGGTGACTGAACCTCTTTGGCATGGGTTGCCTCCTTTTCAAATGGCCATAGTGGGACATTTGCAGGACACACATCAGTGTTTACAGGCCAACACATACCCACGGTCAGTACACAGGATAGCACATACTTTTATCCTGAATACATACTTATTCTTGTAGCACTTTAGCTACTTATCATGTTTCATGTAACATTTACGTTTTTTAGATACAGGCATAACTATTTAATGCAACTATTACATAATATATGGGACATAATTATGTCCTACAATCTCGGACATTTGCCCTTTTTAATATTTTTTGTCATGACATGACTGCCTAGGGAGGGGCTGTCCCTCTTAAAGTGGGACAGGTGGTAACCGTATGCCTACGGCCAGCTATAACCACACCTACTGTAATGATCTACTTCCGAGTTAGCACTAACAGACACATGATGCAAACACACACATTACAGTCCCATGGAAATGCCCATGGCACCCTCAACACACACATACACAGACTGCGGCAATCACAAACACAGTTGAACACAGTACCTACGTGGACCGCAACACTGGCAGTGATAACTAAATGTCCCTTTATATTGTGATAATATTACACGCGGTTCTAGTGTTCCGGTACTGTGTTCTTTCAGTCTTTCAGCCTCGTGATTACACGTGTCGGTATGTGACACATTCCATAGTTGGCAGTATCCTATTTATTTGTACCTCCATGGTTGTGTACATGTCATTGACCTACCCACATATTTGCAGATATAGGTGAATCCGTATATACCAACATATATCTCTCTATCACCCTTTCTATCTCTATTATGTATATGTATGTATATGTATATATATATATATATATATATATATATATATATATATATATATATATATATATGTGTGTATATATATATATAACAGAGAGAGTGACAGGCAGAATACATCTTTCATTGTGTACATGTCAGTGTATACTGTTACCTGGACTTCACACGTAAGTGTTTGAACCTGTCACGTTACACACCTGCCGTTGGTACATCTTGGGTAGCTTAGTGTTAGGTGATTGTGTACATGATTGCGTGTTCTACTCCTGGCAGTGGTCATTTTACCCTTTAGAGCAGGCATTATTAGTACAGGGATGAATAATGCTGGTTTCATCTGTTCTGGACATCATTGACCGTGATCTGCGTAATATTCAGAGAAGCTTAGCCCTGTTTCGCGCATATCCGTATAGTCATATTTAAATGATGCTTACCAGCACTGGGCAACACATATTCCTGCTAACATGTGCTAAACATGATCTGATGACCTGCATCCAACATGCATTATTCGTGCCTTCGGGATTACGTTACATCCCTTGCACGATGTGGGACCGGGAACATGCACGACAGTCACTGCATTTACCACTTGGGCATCTGGGATTTGAACACGTGTTATGGTGTTTTGTATGTGGACTGTACTATGGCTGTTACTCCATACTGCAATCAAATGGGTAACTCACTTAGTTTACATATGGATGAGACCTACTAATGGTATGTCCAAGTGATGTTTAATGGATGTGCTCCAGCATTGGATATGTATGTATGTCACAGTGAGCCACACACTATAATGTGCTACACCTTCACACAGCCATAGGTGGAGCATGCTGGGGTGACAGATACCTGTCATGGATACACCCCATGCTTTGCCACTACATCCATGATTACATTATATGGAGCCCCTCATTAACGCACCAGGGAATCCATGCAGAGTGTGTGGGGTACAGTGATTACACACATGGATCCTGCAATTGGCTCTACTCCACTGAGCGACAGTTGGTTACTCGATGTGGTGGTGATAGCAGACACTGTTTGCCTCGATTGATGAATGGCCTCTGACAATCGGGCATGTACCTACCGATGTACCTAGGAACCTATACACACAGCACCAACATATGCTGATAGGTGCATGTACTGTTCAGGTGTTGACATTCCTTGTTCCAATAGCTGTTGTGTGTACAATGGTTGAGGGCTGCCTATGTAGGATTCACACAGTAGGCCACCTATACATTACAATTTACAGATGGTTGTGTGTGTGTGCCATCCATTTTACTGTGTGTGCAGGTGGAGAGGTGTGTCAGTCCATAGGGGCCTACACTGTCAGAGTATGTGCTATACGTTCCCTCTTTGCCAAGCCATAGGCATATTGGGCACACCTCCATCTGCCTACTGGGGCTGGCACAGGGTGTTCGTGATCTAAATCCCTCTGTGCCTGTGATGGCCTTGGCAATTGCGGTGGGCTGTGAGGGCCTTCACCATTTTGTCCCTGCTGCAGCTGTTTCCGCAGGATCATATTATGTAGCATGGCACATACTATGAGGATGTGGGCACACATGCCTGGAGAGTACTGCAAGACTCCACCAGATATGTCCAAGCAACGGAACCGTGATTTCAGCATCCCAAACACATGTTCTATGATGATTCTGGTTTGTGCGTGTGCTTCCTTATGGTGTTCTTGCATGGGTGTGTGTGCATTTCTGATGAGAGTCAACATCCGTGGCTCCAGTGCATAGCCAGAATTCCCCACAAGGTGGCCATGTGGGTTGTCCCCCCTGACAAATGCCTGATACAGCTGTGAGGCATGCCAGATGTGGGAGTCATGGTAGCTTCCAGGGCTGCCAGCACACACATCCATGATAATGCCCTGGGCATTGCACACGACCTGGCAGTTGATGGAGTGGTATCCCTTGCAGTTTATGTAGCGCCTACCATGCTCACCGGGTGGTGACTTGATATGTATGTGCGTGCAGTCTATCGCACCCAGTACCTCCAGGTAGTGTGCCACATGGTGGAAGAGACGCATATTGCTGGCCAACTCCTCCCAAGTTTGGGGGAAGTATATATGCTCATTGACATGTGGTAACATGGCATCCAGGAACTGGTGTAGTACCCTGGATGCTGATGCCTGTGAGATCCCCATTATATCTCCAGTTGGTCTTTGAAAGGTATCTGTGGCTAGTATTCGTAAGCTTACACATACCTTCGTGTCCACTGGAATGGGTTCCCCTCTGTTGTTTCTGTATCTCAGGTGTGGCCGGCACAGCTCAACTATTTGCTGTAAAATGTCCCTGTCCACCCTGTAACGCTCCACTATCTCCAGATCATGTAGCCCCTGGTAGGTTACCCTTGGTCTGAACACTCCCTTCTCCTCCGGGGCCTGCAATGGTTGTCAGCATCATCCTCCACAACATCGTCAGTCTCTAACACATGGTGATGAATCAACAGTGTAGTGTTTGGGAATACACAGGTGTGTATGGGGTGCTTTCACGCTTTATACTATTGTGCTGTGAACACCGATGATGTCATAGGGTGTGTATGTATGATCGTAGCTACAGGGTATCTTATGTGTTTTACGACATGAACTACTATTGTGGTGCCTTTGGTGTTGAATTACATTTGGCTGCCGTGGATTACCTCTTGCCCTTCCCTTTACATTTCTTCATGTTTCACCTCCCATTTTCTGGCATGCATCCAGCAGCCTGCTTTCATTTGTACTTTCTTACACCTGGCTTATCTTGCGTAATGTGTTCTATGGCCGGTCTACTGCAGGTTTGCTTTGCTCTGCTATGACAGTTCTCTTTTCTTTGCAATCCGACACCTCCCCTATCCTGTTTTGCAGGTTTCTGCGAGCAGACTTGTCAGCTGCTGTCGATTGCCCACTGTGAGTTAATAGGTGTTAATTGCTCAGTTGTACTCCAATTACCCTACTGCGGCATTTCCTTATTTTCTTCCCCTGACCTTCCTGTTTGAGCTATGGTGCGCGGCGCGTGCCTCTGCTTACTGGGTTTCGGGCATGTTTTCCTCCCCGTACACATGCGCTTTCTGGCACCATATGTGCTCTTAGCTAAACAATGCTATACCTACCTCCCCACTTAACAATGGCCAGGCCGGATTTGCATTGCTCACAGTGTGCTTACAGCTACGATAGCACACCCCACTGCTGATGTCATGTATACCTCTAAGCCACTCCTCAGTGTTGTAGTGCTGCGCCGTATGGTACATCCTTAGTCCAGTGGGACATTTGCGATTCACTATTACCTGCCTCATTTGCATGGCATTGACTACTAATTCCTAGTTACTGCGCCGAACACTGTCACAGACCCTTAGCAACCCCTGCATCTTGGTTGTGGTGTACCATGCATACCATTGAGTATTATGGTGAAATCATGATTTGTATTACATTGCGATTTTATGACATTTGTATATATTTTCTTTGTGTTCCCATTTGTGCACACATGCCCTGTGGTTGTACTTTGCGTTACTGTAGACATGACATTAAATGTTGTTTTTTAGGTGTTGTGCTTAGCCATTGGCATATGTTAACTTTGTAATACATGAGACTGGTCCACTTTCATAGCTCTGATGTTCTGTTTGGAAAAATGTAAACCGTGTTTTTTGGTTTACATTTCTGTGGGCTTACGCTACGCCTGCACCACTTCATGAATCTCTATGTACCTTCATTTGCATGGTGCGGCACTGCACATGGGGTGATTAGCATACTTAAGCTGAGGGCTGTGCAGATCTGGCGTACGCCGGTAGTGCACGTGGAATTGGATCGTACCTGAATCGCTCGGTGGCCATGTTTGGCATTATACCGCCTATGCTACACCTGCGCCTGGGGCAAGCTTCATGAATCCCGGGGTTAGTTTAAGTAGTACATTGCTAACAGTATGTAAATGAGCTTAAAAATATTATAGCAAATTTAACGGAGGTTGGTATAATGGTCATGGTGTTTATCTTACAAGGTGCAGGGTTTGATTCTCATATGGGATAACTAGCTAGGCTAAAAAAGTGGCCCACAAGGGGAGTTAGCCTAGTACTAACCTATAATGACAGAATACAATATAAACATGCATGCTTCAGGAATACTTTTTTTTTTTAAAATATATATGAGGTACATAAGTCATGTAGCTTTACAAGGTGAGTCACTACTGAGAGACCAAAATTTGTCATGTAGTTTTACAAGTTAGGTCATTTGAAGGAACAAAGATTAATAAAGATGAGACAGATAGTGGGATAGCCCTATGTGGGTTGAGCACTATTTGGGCTAACATGTGTGAGATGAGTGGAAAAAATAGGAAGAATATTAGCTGGGAACAATACAATGGCATAGCCAGTTATCATTTAAATAATCTTTCAGGGTAAGTTTTAAATGTAGACAGGTTGGAGTTTTTAGTTATCTGCTGAAGAAGGGTGTTTCAATCTTTGGCTATTTTATGGGAGTAGAGAGAATCTCCGTGCTAGTTGTGAGACTGGGTTACTTTTAGCATTACTTTGTTGGATGGCCTGAGGAGTCTACAGTTTGTGTTTGGCTGGACTAGGTTTGATAGAGCTGGGCAGTTGGTAGGGTTGAATATGATTTTATGGGCAAGTGAAAGTTGTTTTAGTAATAATAGGTTGGGAAGGTCTAGCCAGCTGAGCTGTCGGAGAGCAGTGCAGTGGTGTGTTCTGTGGGGTTGGTTGGTGACAAACTTAGCTATTCTGTTATAGCTGGAGCCTAGTTTATTTAGGTCAGTTTTTGATGGGTTAGTAAAGACCTCAGAGCAGTATAGGTGGGCGGATAGTAAGTGGGATCTTGCAGTGGCCAGTCTAGCTTGTTGTGTAAGATAAGGTTTAAACCTGTATAGAGCGCCTAGTTTAGAGTGGATTTTTTTGATGGTCAGATAGATATTTATCAAAGGTTAGTGAGTCATCTATGGTTATCCCTAGCAGCTTGGTGTGAGTAGTGGGTTTGATTTTTGTGCCATTGTTAGATAGTATGGAGAAGGACTGAGTACTGGGTTTGGAAGATTTGGTAGAGAACATTATGAGCTTGGTCTAATTTGGATTTAGAATGAGTTGGTGACTGGTGAGGTACTTTTCAATGTCCTGGAATGATGATTGCATTTTGTGTTAGAGTTCTTGTGGGGAGTGAGCTGAGCAGATAAGAGAGGAGTTATCTGCATATTGAATAATGTTGGGTGGCAGTATATAGGTTGCTGCTAAATATTATGAAGAGGAGGGGACTAAGCATGGAGCCTTGTGGTACCCCTGTGGTGACTGGTAATAGTAGGGAGAGGCTATTTGTCCATTCAGTGGCCTGTTGACGGTCAGATTGATAACTGTGAAACCATATTAGGGGTATGATATTGAGACTAAGTGGCAAGTTTGTTAAGGAGCAGCTGATGAGACACTGTGTCAAAAGCTTTTGACAAATCTAAGAAAATAGCTGAGTCTAGTTGTCAGTCAGAAGCTGTTCTTCCTCTTGTTGTATAATTTATTAATGCTAGATGTCCACCAGGAAGACTTGTTTTTTTCTTGAGGATCTTGTTTTTATCCAATCAGGTACAGCAGTGTCAATACATGTGTATAAGTGATTGCAGAAAGCATTTGTGTATACCTTAGTATAGCTGTCAATGCCATCTGTAGGAACAGGAGTTTGGAAATTATTTATGCTATCCATTAGGAGGGGATAATTAGCTTTGATGACATTTTTAGTCTGATTTCACCCAAGAGGGGTTCAGGTGTTGTAGCTACTTCAAACATGAGTGATTTGTGATCAGATTTAACCAGTGAGGGTCCTATACTTGTGGTGGTACAACAGTCACCCATGTTGGTGAGGACCAGGTCAAGAATATTTGAGCCCCTTGTGGGGTTGCATACTATTTGTTTCAGGGCATTCGAGTTAACAAAGTCCAGGAACCTTTGTGTGAGCATGTTGCTACTTGTGTAACTTTCCCAGGCAATGGAGGGATCATAAGATTAACGGGATGTCTTGCCGGCTCAATCAGGTGTACTTCTTCAAGTCACCAGGGTCATGGATCAGGGTAAAACTGTACACACCACTTATCTAGACCTGGCCAAAACTTTTGACATAATCCCCCACTCATGGATCATATATAAACTTATTGAGTTAAGCATAAACTTCCATATCATCATACGATTAGCAAACTGTCTTAATGACAGGACACATGTTGTCCAGATAGGTGAATCCAGTTCTGATAAGAAACCAGTTACTAGTGGTGTACACAGGGCTCAGTGTTGAGACATCTCCTATCTGGTATTTACTTCCATGAAGTGAAGGTCAGTGGTGGGGGCCTGTGGTTCAACAAGTTCACCAATGACTGTAAGCTGGGAGCAATCACTGAATCCCCAAATGACTGACGCCAAAGCCATGGTCTGAGACTAAATGCTAAAAAAATAGCTTATCATGCCCTTCGGTAAATCACAAATTCCTGCAAATTATAATATTGATAGCACACCCCTAAAAGTAGAGCCAGTGGTTAGGGACCTAGGAGTTCATATAAATAGTAACCTAAACTTTGACCAACAGGTAGCTATAATAGGTAGGAAATCCTTCTGTGTGGCTTAACTTATAAGTAAAGGCATGGCATCAAGATAAAAGGAAGTCATAGAGCCATTGTACTCAGCCCTCATCAGGCCCATAATTGATTACAATGCTCCCTTCTGAGTGTACCTAACCAGACACATACACCAACTGGAATGGCCTCAGAGGTTTCTCACTAAAAAAAAAAAAAACAAGAAACATAAGGAACATGACTTATGCTGAGTGACTAAAGGCACTATCCCTTTACTCCTTTACCCCATCTTATATAGTTTATTGAGAGGTAACGTATACCTGACCTACAAGGCATTGTCTGATCAGGCCCAGAAGAAAATGTTATACAAGGGTTACGAGTTCTATGGACCTGAAACTTATCTGTGACTTTAACAGAACTTGCTGTGAGACGGATTCATATTCCAAAGGCTACCTTTTTTTTTTGGAATAAACTTCCCATCTTAGGTTCATAGGTAGGTACTAGGCTATCAGCCCAAGGGCCTACGTAAGCCTAGCCAACAAGGTTCCATAGCTTACGCTACTCAAGAAAGTTATTTTCCTGTGCCACTGTCCAGCAGAGACACAGAAGTGATCCTTGGGGTGAATTTCATATTTCCCATCCACTCATCAACATTTTTCTTGAAGAATGCTAAGAACGTTGCTTGACATAGATGGATAGCCTGTTCCAGAGTATGGAAAATCTCTGGGACAGGAATCTATCACTCCAGCATGTCCTCTTTATTGTGGTGACAAGGTTTAGGTCCCTAGAGCATGTAGCTCAGAGGGATTGGGATTTCTTTAGGTGTAGCATGTCCAACATCTCTGGGTTTGACATAGCTTTATATGTTAGGCAGAGATCACCTCGGAGTAGGTGATATGCTATGGAGTAAAGCTGGAGTTTTTAGAGACGGTCAGTGTAGGGCATCTGTTTCATAGTTTCATAGTTTCATAGTTTAGTACTAGGCTATCTGCCCTGGGGCATTTATAAGCCTAGCCATAGTGATGTGGCTTTTGCCACCCCATGTAATGGTACAAAAGTGTACAGAATAGATTTAGAATTCTGTGCCTCTGTCTAGTAGTGACACAGTGAAGACCCCCTTACATAACAGTATTAGTTTACTGTGCCTCTGTCTAGTAGTGACACAGAGATGACCCCTGGGGTAAACCTACGATCTCCCATCCACTTGTCAAGATTTCTCTTGAAGAGAGTCAGTGAGGGGTTCTGCCTCACATGAACTGGGATTCTGTTCCAGAGTATGGGAAGTCTCTGAGTTATGAATCTGTCCCTCCAGCATGTCCTATTCATATTTGTGCTGAGGTTTCAATCTTTAGCGCTCGTGGTTCTGATGGATTTGGATTTTTTGAGGTGGAGCATGTCCATCAATTCCTGATTGGACATGGCCTTGTACGTCAGGCACAGATCACCTCTGAGTAGGCGGTATGCTACTGAATAGAGCTGGAGTTTCTTTAGTCTGGCAGCATATGACATATGTTGGAGACCCTTGATCCTCTTGGTGAGGTACTTTTGGGGTCTCTCCAGCTGTTGCAATTGCCGGGTGAGGTACATACCAAATGGGGCATTGTACTCAATCATGGGCCTGATAAGGGAGGAGTATAGGGGTACAATGACCTCCTTTGATCTGGATGTGAATCCCTTCATGATAAGGTGGGCAAGGTAGAAAGTCTTTGTAACCACTTTGGCAATGTGGGTGTCAAATGAGAGGTCACTATCAACTTGGGTCCCCAGGTCTCTGATTACTTTTTCTGTACACAGTGGGTTACTGTCTATGTGATAATTTGTGGGTACTTTGTTTTTCCCAAAGGGGATGACTATACATTTTTTGGCATTTAGTTTAAGGCCATGACTCCGGCACCAGTTGTCCATTTCAGTGAGGCCTTTCTGTAGGATGTATGTGTCAGCTGGTGTATCGACAATGGCGCCTAGTTTGCAGTCATCTGCAAACTTTGTCAGCCACAACCCCCCCATGTTTGCTTTCACATCTGAGAAAAAAATGCCGAACAAGAGGGGTCCCAGGACAGAGCCCTGTGGGACACCACTTGTGACTCTCTTTGAGTCTGACATGGCTCCAGCGATTTTGACTTTATGGGTTCTATCCTTCAGCCAGTTTGCAACCCATCTTGTGAAATATGGATTTACATTTAAGTTGTTGAGCTTGTCTATGATGCCAGAGTGGGGTATTGTGTCGAAAGCTTTAGCCAAGTCCAGGTAGGCTGTATGGACTGTCTTGCCCTTGTCAATGGCTCTAGTGACTGTTTCAAAAAAGTCAACCAGGTTCAAAAGGCAGGATCTGCCCTTTACATAGCCGAACTGGGTAGGATCAAATGTCTGTAAGTCCCCAATGTCTCTGTTTATGAGTTCCATAATGATTCTTTCCATAGCTTTGCAGACCAGGCTGGTTAAGCTTATGGGGCGGTAGTTACCAGGGTCTGTAGAGATGCCTCCTTTGTGGAGTGGGACTACTGTTGCTGTACGCCAGTGTTCAGGTACATATCCTGTAGTAAGGCTAAGGTTAAATAGCATTTTTATGTGCGAGTTTAGCTCCTCTTGGAGTTCACGTAGCACGCAACCCGGGATACCGTCAGGTCCCATTGATGCTGTGTTTTTGGCTTTGCTGAGGGCGGTTCTCACCTGGACATCTGAGATGACAGGGAGGTTACATTCAGCTGAGATAAGTATTTCTTCTTTTGGGGGTGAGGGAGGGGAGAAATTTGCACTGAACCTGTCTGCCAGAATGTTGGCAATATCTGTGGGTTCAGTGTATTTTCTGTCATTGTGAACTAACTCTGAACATATCTGAGGGTTTCCGCCCAGGTTTCTAACATAGCAGAAGAAGGCCTTGTGGTTATCTTTAGTGTCCATAGCGATTTTTCTCTCAAAGTTGGCCTTGGATGTTTTTATGAGAGAACGTAGCTTTCTACTAGTGCTGGTCAGAGATGCCTTCTCTTTATGGGATTTTGCTCTGTCGTGCAGTAGCTTCCTTCTTTTGTTATACAATTTTTTATGGCTGGGGTCCATGAGACAGAATGCCTGCCCTTGGTGGAGAGGGTCTTGGTTTTATTTGGGATTGCATGATCCATGCATTCTTGGAGATGTCCGTAGAAAGCATTTGTGAAGGATTCTGCATTGTGGGATGTGGTTTCCACTGGCCCAGTGGGCTTAAAGGATACCATCTCAGTTTTAAGAAGTGTAAAGTCGGCTTTTGAGAAGTTTTTCACTGTAGTCTTTTGTGTTGGGGGTGGAGGTAGGATATGTATATCCAGGGTGATTAGTTTGTGGTCAGATCTCACTAGTGAGGGGTATACTTCCGGTGTGGAGCACTTTGTCCCCATGTTTGTGATGATCAGGTCTAGTATATTATCTCCCCTTGTGGGAGAGGTGACTAGCTGCTCCATTGCATTTGAATTTATGAATTCCAGGAACCTTTGGGCTAGGGTGTTTGGGCTAGAATAATGCACCCAGTCTATGTTAGGGTAGTTGAAGTCTCCCAATATGATGGTGTTTGGTGAGACATTCATATCCTCCAATGTCTTCAGGAAGGCTGAATGGGGTTCCTGAGATTGGGAGGGTGGTCTGTAACATGCTACCAGTTGTATAGCAGTTTTGCCTACGGTTAGTTGCACCTGGATGGTCTCTGATGCTTCATGTGTTGCCACTAACCTGGAGGTGTGGGTGTCCTTGATGAATATGGACACTCCCCCTCCCTTTTTGGTTTGGCCCGAGTTTTGAGGCCGAAAAGCATGATACGAGGTATAGCCTGGTAGCACTGGGGTGCTCTCAGGAGCCTTGAACCAGGTTTCAGTTACTGCACAGACAACAATGTTCTCCATACTGAGGAGTGCTTCGAGAGCCTGTATCTTGAGATTTAGACTTCTGGCGTTGAGCAGCATTACCCTTAATTTTTTTCCATTTTTGTTTTCTAAGGAGGTGGGTTTGTCTTTTGAGCCTTGCCTAAAAAAGGCACTATGGGGGTGGCAAGAGCCTTAGCCAATATCCGGAAGCCCAGTGGTGACAGATGCAAGCTGTCCCTTGCGAAGCAGCGTGGCTTGTCCAGCATGTTATCCCAAGCAGACAGACATTGGATCCCCCTAGAATGACACCAGTATTTGAGCCAATTATTAAAGCTGATCATCTTGTCTTTGTATTGTGGCATCATTCTTGGTGAGGGCAAGATGCTGCTCAGGGTCAGGGTCATACCAGCCTGGGTTACATAATCAGAGAGCTCCTCTATGTCTCTTTTCATGTAGTCCAGGGAGGTACGTCTCAGGTCATTCACGCCAGCATGGAAAATGACAGAGTCATATTTGTACTTGCTTTGGAGTGACCTGAGTGCGTGTGTTATGTGGCGGATCTTAGCTCCCGATAGGCAGCTCACCGTTACCCTCTCCTTGTTCAGCCTGGTAAGTGGAACGTCAGTGTGTCTGACTATAGAGTCACCTATTACTAGTGTATCAGGCATGGTGTTTGGCCTTAAGGGCTGAGATTATTTGACACACTGATTTATTGAAGTATGTGTTGCATGTGTTATGTTTTGAGGTGGTGGATTTTTGGGTGTCTGCTTTGGGAGCCTCTGTTGTTTTGGTAAGTTTTTTGTTAGAGCCTCCGAGTATGTCTTTGTGTTATTATGTGTTTGGTTTAAATCAGGAAAGTAGTCGCTTTTCTCAGTTCTCTGCTGCTAGGACCACTCTGCAGGACCACGAGGAGCTGTTTCTGAGTAGTATAGCCAGAAAAAAACGCTCAGAGGCGGATTTTAAACAGGGAACTTCAAAAGAGCTAGAAATGGTCCAAAACAACCAATTACTACAAGCTCTTGTGCTGAGGTCACTCTTTCAGGGACAGATAGGCTGCTCAAGGCTCCCCACTCCCACTGGTGAGCAAAGAAACTTCCTTCTATCCAAGTAAGACAATGGACAACACAGGAACTACACCACAGCCCAGAATACAGCAAAGCCTGTATACTGGTCTAAACTAGTTGAGGAGAGGTGGGAAAACAAGGATATTTTTTTTGTTTTTTTTGTTTTTGAGATAGAAAGCACACTGAAATGCAGGAAACAGTAATAAATCAGTTACACAGGCTAGCACACTTTAGTGGGCAGCCTCAACAGTTAAATTTAACAAACAAACAAACAACTTTCGACCAATTTTCGACTAAATGAAACTTAGTGCAGATAATATATAATGCAACAAACAGTTAAAAAAACAGTTTAAGCTTGTTCAAAGTAAGAGGCCAGTAATCCTCTTTGTGAGGTACGTCTGTGGCTTTTCCAGCTGCCACAGATGTCTTGTGAGGTACATTCCAAAAGGGGCATTGTACTCTGTAATGGGTCTAATGAGTGTCGAGTAGAGGGGAACAATGACCTCTTTTTCCTGGATGAGAATCCTTTTATGACGAGGTATACCCTTTTATGATCTTCGTAAAGCAAAGCCCTTTTCTCACTCTCTTCAAGCAGTTGGTGTATAAACCAAAAGAACTCTCAAGAAAAAATATTTTTTACATCTTCACTGCCATATCACTTTAGTCCATGAAGATGAATCATAAATTGTAAATTCACTCCCAGGGTATTGCCCATGTCCCTTATGGAGAGAGGCAGTCTGTAAAATTACTCAGGGCTCCAACACCCAAATACCTACTACCCTGATACTACCCTATCCCATATATTGGGAATTAAGATATAATATTGCCATAGTCTGCATATTATTGGCTAGAGTTGTAAAGGCTCTTGTGCCATTAGCCTAGTAATCACCTATAAACCTAGTTCTTCCAGCTTCCTGAGCTGCTATCTGGTCATAAGTCATCTGGGTTACAGACTTTATCTCTTTGTGCCGTAGAGCAGGATCAATATTGAGAAATGTATGATGCAAGGCAAAGAAATATCTTTATCTGATGACTCATATCACTTCAATTAAGATTATGGCTGGTATGATTGCAATGTAATCCTCTTTTAATATGTGAGTTTCAACTTGATTCCATGCAATACAGAGATGAAGCCCTGACCACAGCCAGATGAACTGACTTCAGTTATTGCCTTAGACTCTGCAAAATGTGAGTGGTAGGAAGGGGGAGGGTGGGTAGGAGCCATATTTGTCAGCTTGTCCATTCTGGGAGAAGGAGTGGGATTATTGTCTGTGGTCTGGCGTTCCCACAATGATAAGACAGCACCGTGATCACCCAGCAGAATGTTGTACAATATAACATAGAGGGTGACTGGCATTAACTGATGTGCGTGGTTATTTGTGGGATGCTCATACTTCTGCTATTAAGATTAGTAAAGAGAATCCCTGTACACTTGTGCTTGTGATGTTATACAGGAATGTTAGGATTTCCTTTCAACCTTCCCCTCCCAGAACACACATTTAGACTGCCTCCCCCCTTTTCTCCTACAGTCTAAAGTTACAAGTCAGGCAACTGTTGTGGACAGTTGGGAACAGAAGTTCTAGGATGGGCTGCATTTCACAGCTGATATCTAAAAGTGATGAGGTTCAAAAAAGAAAAGAGAACCTCAAGGATGTAGTATAATCATTTTATAATTTATTTTCATGGACTGAAGAAATGCAACAGTGAAGATGTAAAAACATTTTTCCTAAAAGTTCTTTTGTTTTATACAGCAACTGCAAAATTCTCTTTTGGAATGAAAACTACAAAAGGCCTTGATTCAGTTCATTAGAAGGGGATCCCATATGCAACTTATTTTAAGTATGGCTTAAAAATAATAAACACTCGATACATTGCAAATATTTGCACAACTACGATTAGGTCAACAACATTGCTACATTTCAATATACTTTTCAACCAAGTATTCATTTTATTCAATAGATTTCAACTCTAGTTCATGTCATAAACACTGACTCAAACATTATACAATTCTGATCTAAAGATTTCACAGTCAAACTCCAAAAGCTTTGTTTGAAACATGTCTGCACTATGAGAGTGGAATGCTTCACAAAGTGCCGTCTAGTACGTAGCAAGAGTAAATGAAATATAATATATATCTAAAATAAAAATGGACTCTGATGCTTAACATAAATCATTGTAAAGATTAATTTTATATATATGCTATAACCACAATCACTAATTTATCTGTATTTTAGACGTGCATTTCATAATATTTATTTATACTCAAAATTTCTAACTGGTAATACATAATTACTCAGACTGAAACCGTGCAGCAACTGAACAAGTATGTTAAAGCACATTCTAAGCCTATGGAAATTCACAAAACAGTGGAGGTGGGCATGCCTGAATCCCAATATGGCAGGCTAATTATTCAAAGCTTCAGTTGAGTCCTTAACAGTTGATTTCCCCAAAGACGTTTGTTAAATATTTCTGACTTTTAATGTGGATTGAATTCATTCATCTGCACTTGTTTTTCTTAAGACATTACCAAAATTTCAGGAAAAAAACAAATGCTGTCAAAAATAATGGATATGTTACAGACTATTACTCTGGAAACCCAAAGGCTGCAATTATAAATACATAAATAAGAAGAAACTATTGCTTCTTTATAATAATATGTTAGCCAAATTCATATAAAATGAAAGGAGCAAGAAGAGTCTTTAAATTCAGAGAGGCTCAGCTGACCAACTTAAAAAGGAAATGACTGATCTTAAATTTAAGGTTGAGGATCTCAAAACTTGTGAAGGTTAAATCTTAGATTGCAAGGCATATCTGAATTTGTTTTAGATAGCAAACCGCTATCTTATTTTTACAACAAACTCATACCTGCAGTTAAATGCTCCCACTGATATGGATTGCAAAGTCAATCATATCCACATGGTAGCCAGAAGAAAAGAATATGCAAAGTGGCCAAGGCTGATAATAATCAAACAGCATTCTTTTAGCTCTAAAGAGTAGCTGTTAAGTTATATTTATCATTGCCATGGTACTGAGATAACATGTTGCTTTATTAGTGCATTTAAAGACTGCACCCAGTCTTCAATGGCAAAAGAAAGCTGTTTTCTGTGAGACTAAACATGCATTGAAGTGAATAGCCGATTCTTCATTGCTGATTTACACCACAGGGCTAATAGTAGTAGTTAGACTCCAAAGAAAGAAACTTTCCATGCCAGAGGATGCCAGGTAATTTGCTTGCAGATTTCAGGAAACCGTAGTGATAGAGATGTGGATGTTTTGCAGCACACTACTTCTGGTAACACTGAATCCTCCTCCCAGAGCATTATGGATTGGTCAATTAGTAGAAGAAGGAGAAGGGACAAGTTGGAGGAGTCTGATCAGACAGACATTGCATCTAAGAAAGGAAGGTAGGGAGAAAGTGTTGTCCTTCCTGCAGTGCATGTTTTGGACATATTCAATGATGCAATAGTCAAAATTTAATCTCAAGCAACCAGTAAGCTGGATCAGTCTGAGGATACTTCAGTCAGAGATGGTTTCATAATGAGATTCACCATCTGCCCTTCCTTCCTTCCTCCCCTACTCTACCAATTTCAGTACAGTGGTCCCCCCTTTACTGAGCAGATATTACTGGACCTGAGCAAGACAGGACTGCTCCTGTTGAAGTATGTGTGTTGACACTGTGTAGGCCAGAGAAAGAAAAGCTCAAGACAAAAAATTAAGTGGGATGTAGGAAGTTTTTGAAGGCTATAAAACTACTGGTATAATGAGATGTGGGCTGAAGAAGCCAGATAAATCCATCAACATGTAATAAAGACTTTCAAGGTATTCTCAATGCAACCTGACACTTATTGAGTCTTTAATTTCTTTTGCACTACTCACTTCAGGTGAACATGCATGCCTACTTTACAGGCTAATCTCAATGTATGTTCTGGATAGAAATTTTAGACAAAACAGGACTGTTGGACCTACTAATTTTACTTAATTTAAGTACTTATATATTTTCCTCTATGTTGGATATTATCTGGTCTTATTAATGTTCCACTCTCAAAATTGTTTAATTTTACAATTTTAGATAGGTTATACATGTTATATCCAATTCTTGTTCAGCATTCAAAAAAATCTGTTAAATTTTCTTTGAGGGATGACATGAAAGTCTATACAATATGGAGGTCAAGTAAGCTCTCAATATTGGACAATGGTCTTGGTAACTCCATGTTTCACTACCGCTCAAAGAGTCTGATGTAGATCTGTACAGATTCCAAGGGTTCTTATGGACTCAGTCTAAGTTTGGGGTAGGAAGGGTGAGTCAAGTGGAGGATTTGGTGTGATTGGGGCTTGTGAATTTTCTTACATCGAATGTAGAAAGGTTGTCACACTATAAAGAGGGAGAAGATTAGATTGAAATCAGAAATATTTTTTGTTGATATAGATCTACTGGAAGAGGTCAAGCCTATAATTGATGAAGCTCTCAAGTTAGGGGGAAAGGACTGGAATGTTTTTGGTTGAAGTATTACGCAAGATAGAAGAAAAAATTTGTTGCTGTTATGGCTAAAAGGTCATTGCAAGTTGGAGTTGAGGCTACTAAATAAGATAAGGATGGTAGGTGGCTTAATATGGGCCATGGGTTATTTGGTGTAGAATGGAAAGTGGGGGAGTCATATGGGCTGAATTCAAACTCATCTTCTTTCTTTTACTTTTTTATGATGGCTGTAAGTGATGCCCTATTGTCAGTGAGAGCTTATTGTGGGACAAAGGCAAGGTGTGGAGTAGATAGGAGACAAGGCAAAGGAGTGCATGTGAGGAAAGGGGGTGTTTGGGGGATGAAATAACCACAGAGATATATAAATTTAACCACTACTTTATTTTGATAAGTCATTTATAAAGTAGAGTGTGTGGATTATTTCTGTTTTGCTTTTCTTGTTTGGGAGGTTTAATAATTTATAAATAGTTAATTGGTCTCAATGTACATTGTAAATAATAATGATAAATGTATGTTTTTGCAGGTATTTTAGAGGGGAATGGAAAAGGACTAAACATATGGAAAAAGTGTTAATGTTTTTGTTATATTCACAAGGCTGGGTAAATATATGAACAAGCATTGTAAATACTGATTGCCCAGTAAGTTTATATTGTTAATTATGTATAAATAAGGATGCTATAAAATTAGCAACCAACCAGCAGATAATTTAATGTGTACCAAGCATGTTCATTGTAGAATATATAAGACAGTGAATGTCTGCTCTAATAAACACTGCTATTGCAAAAAAAAAAGAAAAGAAAAAAAGGAAGAAAACATCCATTAAAGCAGAGAATACCTCTAAGACAACACAATGACATAGTGATTACATTTACTGCCACACTACTCTACAGTATGTTTTGAATCCTGTTATACTGCCAAGGTGTGTCCGGAGTTTGCATGTGCTTTTTTTCCTGAATCAGCATTGTCTTAACTTCGTTACTTCCATCCCCTCAAAAATCCCCAAGTGTGTTATCTGATTATATATATATATATATATATATATATATATATATATATATATATATATATATATATCCTAAGCTGGCCATATATATCATTTACCCTTGAAACATAGCATTGGTCACAGTTAAAAAGGGTGACTGAAGATTGAAATTAGTACTTCACTTTGTTTGTGGAGAGAAAAACGTCAAACCAAAATACCACCTTTATGAAAAGTCAGTGGAAATGTATGATGACAATGCACAAGATAACAAAGTCTCACAACTAGACTTTCTGTCATCTAACTAACTAACTAACTAACTAACTAACTAACTAACTAACTAACTAAATTAATAATATTTTAAATAAATAAAGCCGTCCATTACCTAAATCCTGTAGGCTTAAGACCGCCTATTTAATTTTGTATGTATGGGGTATACATATATATATATATATATATATATATATGTATTTATTAATATATTTATTTATTTATATATATATATATATATATATATATATATATATATATATATATATATATATATATATATATTTATACATATATACCAACTCCAAGACAGGCATACTTCGGAGAATAGGGAATATTTTGAGAAATGGCATCTTGGATATAGTATATGTAAGTCCATTCTTTAGGACATTCAGTCTCCATATTTTGGGACTCACCCTAGTGGGTCCTAACATTTCAAATGGTTACTGAAGAATTGCCTAGTTGTGTGAATTCTAACCTTCTAATGATCTCTTTTGCCGATTTTTGATTGCTCGCATATTTAAGATCATTTAATATAAATGAAGCCTCATGTTATTTTCTTGCATTATTTAAACCATTGTTGTCTACCAAATGTGTTATCCTTTCCTGAGTTTTTGTTTTCCATATGTATTATTTCGTATTGAATTTTAACTATTATGGAGTTCCTAGTTTATATATGTGTGCATCTTTTTAATCTTTTCTGTACCTTATTCTGGAGAAAACATGTTGCATATCTTTGTATTGCACTACACACACACACACACACACACACACACACACACACACACACACACACACACACACACACACACACACACACACACACACACACTCTCAGACTCACACTCCCAAGCATGCAATTACACATATATTTGTTCCCAATTAATGCAAAAGGTTATAGACTTTTTTTAGATTAGACTTCAGTGGTTTAGCATAACATTAAATGACCTAAAATGGCATACTATTAGCTTTACTATGTATGAGAAGTGATAAAGAGCTTGTATAAGCAAAAGGTAATGAACTGCAAATGATGGCAAGTGTCTGCTATAGATGCCCAAATGTAATTAACTCAAAGATCACTTGCTCACTTGCTTGAAATGGTAACTACCCATCTTCTCAGCAGTTCAGTCCCAATACACTCTTGCATATGCCTGCCTAGAACCCTAATTCTAACCCTAATAGTCCCACCTACTCCTAACCCTGACTGCAAAAGTTGCTCCCTAATGTTGACCAACAAACATGCAATAGCTCACTAAAACTAATTTAAAACCCAAACCCTAAATGTAAACTTCACTCCCTAAGCCTAACTCTTCCAGTCATTCCATATCTCTAATCCTAAACCCTGTTCTCTATTCCAAACCCTAAGACTTCATTTAATTAATATGTGATGACCTTGCATTGGCCCAGTAATCCAGGAACCTCAATCATCACCAATAGCACCAGTGAGGGATGTCCACATTGGGAGGATGACAAGTGCACACACAGTAAAGTACAATTTCCCTTAATAGCACACAGAGATCACCATCAGTCTGGGGCTGGTTTCTCCCTCTTTCTCCAGATCCCCAATAAGACTGTCCACTGGCACAGCTATAGGATTAAGATCTCAGCCGAGCATTCAAGCCAAAACTTCCAGCACCTTCTCTGTCCAACCAGTGCTTTGTGTCCCTGCCCTAGAAGCTGATGTACATACTTTGAGATTTGATTTATATACAAACACACACTCCTGGGAAGGGCTAGCATAGGTTTGCTAGCTATACCCCCTCTGCCCAAACTAAAAGCTAGTTATCACTGCCACCAACCAGCTCTTTATTAGCTACTACAAGGCCCTTCCCAAAGGGTGATGGCACGATGGTGAAGTGGTAGCGTTGATGCCTCACTGTCCTCTCTTTGTTTGTGTGGGTTTCCTCTGGGTGCTCTGGTTTCCTTCCACATCACAAATACATGCATCTGGAGTGTTTCTCCCTGGGCCTCCACTGAAAACTGGCTTTGTTCGACATTGGACTTTCCTGGTAAACAATTGTTAAACTAAAAAATAAATTTCCTAATCCTAATCACAAACCCCACTCCATAACACTAACTTTAAATTTCCCATTAGTCATATAAACTTAGCCACAAGAATCCCAGTTGTGGCCGTTGCACTTATTTCACTCAAAAACAAATACTTGCTCAACTGGCAACTCATTCAAGTTGCCTGGAAACTGAGTGGAAATGTGTAATCCGCAAGCAGCCTGGAATCCAGCAATTAAAACAGACCCTGACTGTACGGCTGCAAACGTCCTAATTACAAAGAAAGAAAATAAGAACAGTCTAAGAGGAATGCAGAACAGCTGCAAGAACACTAAAGCTGTAGAAGCTGATTTGCTGTCTTAGTGGAAAACGTGTCACCACTTTAGCAGTGCTGTTAAAAAGTTCCCATCAGCACATGTTTTTATAGAATTGCACAGCAAAGCTAAAATAATACAGATCTCCATGCTTACATAAATAAACATGGCTAGGTTTAAAAACTGAATCTGTCTGTTTGTGAATCATTATTGGGATAGGTCTTTGTTTGAATTGGTGCTGGAGCCATACTAATTCTGTGAATAGACGACTAAAATGCAAACCACAAAAATATGCTACTTTCAAAAATCTGAAATACTTTGTGGTAAAGGGAAACTACTTTACTTCCACATTTCTTCAATCTCCCTCAAAACACTGCATGCTGTATGACACAAATGGGGTTCAACTAAATTTGTTTGATACATCTCATTCTGGTTAAAGCACATTAGCAAAATGTGTGCATCACACTGGTGTTACAAGCCTGCACCTGTCTGCCAGCTTAGCTACTTAGAACTTAACAAAACATGCTTTCATTTCAGGGCCATGTATGTGCTTCCGTAATGTGATACTGAGAAGAAGGTAGACTCATTTTATCATTTACATTAGATATTAGTCCAGCTCTTCATTTGTGATTTTATATAAGAAATATTAATAAGTCAAATAAATTCCATTCACTATCAAGCAACAGATGCATGGGCAAACAAAGTTGAAAACTACAAATGCTAAGAAGGGAGCGACATATCACATTTAATAGTATAACCATATGTTATTTGGATTATTTGTTATCACATCATAGCATCTTTCATATGCTTGGCAGACTATGTTATACATCTAAAGACAAAGCTTGTAAACCTATGCAGCTGTTTTTACTGCATCTGATAAAGAATAGGGTTTGTTGATTGGCAATTATAGTAAAGTTGAAAACTACAAATGCTAAGAAGGGAGCGACATATCACATTTAATAGTATAACCATATGTTATTTGGATTATTTGTTATCACATCATAGCATCTTTCATATGCTTGGCAGACTATGTTATACATCTAAAGACAAAGCTTGTAAACCTATGCAGCTGTTTTTACTGCATCTGATAAAGAATAGGGTTTGTTGATTGGCAATTATAGTAAGATAGAAAGACAATTCAGTGAGAATATATTCAGTCTGTGACGTATTAATGAATGCATACAAATCACTCCCAGTAGATACAGAGAAATATAACACACTGTTGGAAAAATGAATGCGTATATGTAGAAGAACTCTTGCAACATAAGAATGGTGATCTTGTACATTAAGAATACGCTTGTTTACCTTATATGGAGACATAGTCAGAATTATTGTTTTTACTGCCAGTTGCTCCACAGTCTAATGTTGTTGACAGCTTAGTTTTACATATTAGGTGGATGAAGCAAGTCTGAAAGAACTACTTGAGAGAAGGAAACTGCAACGTGCAGAAAAGTCTCTGTAGTTCAGGATATATGCAGAGTGCTTTTGAAAAATAGTAACTCTGATATGTGACTGAATACTTCAAGGGTGAGATGACAAGGAAGAGCAGTGAAATATTAATCTGATGACAGTGTTGGCAAGCATTGGCTGCTCTGCATTTATTTGGAGATGTAAAGCAGAAGTGCCAGGAACAGATGGATGAAACAGACTTTTTGCATATTCAATCTTGCTAGCAACATTGGTTTCCTGATTTTGCAGCCATGAGTAATATCACTCTGGAAGGAGTGAGATAACATTTTGTGCAGCATATGTGCTCTGTCAGTACAAATATTACAACTCAGCTTATACTTCAACTATAAAACACAAACAATCAGCCACACAGACTTGTGTGTGTAAATTTACTTTTCATACAGACAAATGACTTCTAGTGTCTGTTTCCATATGAGTTCCCCTTTAACTGGAAAAAGTTTATTTTTTTCTGATTTTTAATGCATTTTCTAAAGGACCAGTACTGGTGGTGAACATATAAGGTGACAGCAGCATTGTTATGGAAGAGGTGTGCTCCCCACTAAAATTAAAATGAGGACTGATAACAGGGTGACATCAGCATTGTTATGGAAGAGGTGTGTTCCTCACTAATGTCACAGTGGGAAATGATAACAGGGTGATATCAGCATTGTTACGGAAGAGGTGTGCTCCCCACTAATGTCACAGTGAGGAATGATAGGGTGACATCAGCATTGTTATAGAAAAAAACCTGCTCCTCACTAATATGACAGTGAGGAATGATAACATGGTGACATCAGTATTGTTATGGAAGAAGTGTGGTCCCACTAGTGTCATAGAAGGGAATGATAAAAGGGTGACATCAGCATTGTTACATAAGAGGTGTGCTCTCCACTAATGTCACATTGAGGAATGATAAAAGGGTGACATCAGCATTGTTATGGAAGAGGGTTGCTCCCCACTAATGTCACAGTGAGGAATGATGACAGAGTCAAAATTAATGTATTTGACTAACAGAATATTAAAACACAGAAATTGGCTGATCATTTAATGGTAAAGACATGCATGCATGTCAGTATGAATATACAGTGCATAAATGTTAGTAAAAAGCACAACTGAATGCAGTCATTCGAAATAAGGACTCTAATCAATATTATTAATAAAATATTCTGAATTAAATGGAATGTGCTAAAGGTTGCAAGGCACCAAAGGAGTGTAACGTTTGTTCAGTGGTGAAGATTGGCAGTGGTAATTATATGTAGAGCTAAAAGTTCGCATTGCTTAAATGTTGTCATTGGCAGGTTTTATTTGCACAGAAGATGAAAGAATTTTGCTTTCATAGAAAAAATGTGCATTTCATGTTTTTATAATGTGATATTTTCCTAGCAATGACTATAATGAATGGTTCATGTAGCTGCTAAAACATCACAGTTACTAGCTGGCACAGTGAATAACTTCAATGAAAAAAATATGAAACTCAGGATTCTCTACCTTTGGATGCATGATGGCATACACACAAAGCTGGTATTTTATACTAGGAAAGGTGTATAAACATCAAAATGAAGCAGAACCTTTTAAGGGGAAATTGACTGGCATTTTGTTAGATGTTTGCTGAATGGCTTTCAGGGAAATCGCATTGGAGAACCAGAGGAAGCAAAGACATAGAGAATGAAAAGCATTTCTCTTTTTTTTATCTTTTGAATTTTGTTGTTACAGTTTTGCAGTATGCCAAAGCAATACATAAGGCAAGCAACTGAATAATGTTGCATATGTGTGTCTATAGTTACTGTCTTATCTATTTTCACATTGTAAAATTTAATTTAATTGTATTCTGCTTGACATGGTAGAAGTTAAAAGATTTTGATTGTGCTGCATATACTAGATCTTTTTCCAAAGACCGCCTCTGGAAAGGGGCCTTTTTGGATGAATGCTGCACATAACAGCAAATTCCCTGGTTTTACAGACTGCATAAACCAGAATGTATTAAGCATATCCACTCCCTGGCAAAATGATATTTGAAGTCTGTGTTAGCATTCCCTGACTTAAACCATTCATAGTCTACATGGATACATCAGATATAGGGTTAGGAGCAGTGGTCTCACAAGCTATTAATGGAGAGCAGCATCAGAACTGTTTCCTTGGTCAAACACTAAGCAAAGTAAAGGTTAGGTACTCTGTGATTGAACCAGAATGTCTACCCATCAAGTGGTAACTTGGTTCACTAAGGTACTATACATTAGAGAGCAAATTGTCACAGCTAACAGACCCTCTTCCCCATCCCCAATAAGATGGGAAGACAAAGCTCTATAGATGGAGCTTATCTTTGCAGCCATTTAAGATCAAAGTCCAGCAGATGCCAGACTCGACACACCATAATGTGGATTGCCTGCCTTGAGCACATGGCCAATCCAATAGGTATGAAGCCATTGTTTTTTTTACCAGAGGGGTCAACTGTAGCACAACATTCCCATCAATTAAAAGAGATCAAGTAAATCAAAATGTATAGTGATGTAACCTGTGTTTTACCATTGCTAAAATAATTAATTGCAAATGAGTGATGCTTCATTAAGCGCAATACACATTTTTCTTAAGTTGTACTTGTTGTTTTAAGAATATTATTTAGCACTGTAGACTGTCAACCTGCTGATATTTGCCTCTGTCTGGCCAAATCACTTAGTATATTACAATTTTGTATTCATTATTATTATTATTATTATTATATTATTTTGTTGTAAGACAAATGTGGCATTTTAACTGGTGGGTCCATAGCTGGCCTTAGGTATAGGCCAACGAGACAGCCACCTAGGGCTCCGGTCTAGCAGGGGCACTTTTCCAGTATTTATTTTTTACTTTTTGTAGTAAAGAACTCGATTTTTTAAAATGTGTTGAATAAATACAGGAACAACTGAAGAGTAAGACAAACTGTGAGAAAAAAATGAAGAAAAAAGTAATCTGGTTGATATAGGTAGACCAGGATGGGGCATCTGGTAGTGTGGGGAGAGGCACTGTGAAGCCCTTATGCCTAGGGCACCAGTTGACCAAAGGCCATCCCCTGGTTGGTCTGATGTGGCAGCAGTACCACTTGGCAGGATGAAAGGTGAGCTGAAGATTGTCTGTAGTGCTTGGCTGAAGACTCAGCTCTGTAAGTGATCATTGTTTGCTCTTAATCTGGCTGTGGATGTTGGCAGCACTGCATACTCCCTGTATACTGCTGAGGCCAGCTTGCATCAGATGAAATGGTTAGTGAAACAGATTAGTGTGCACCTCTTTTCCTTAAACATGTTGAACACCATCAGAACTTGCACTTTGTGACCTCTTCAGTGGATTTGTTAAAGACATACTAAATATCAGTACTGACACACTTTAAATGAATTGCTTTAAAAAGGACAAAATAGTGTTGAAATTTGTGCATCTCCTCAGCAGCTTTGTCATTGGAATGCACCAAGTATTAAATCACAGGCTATTTCTTTTTCACAGAGCTAGTCAATTATTGTATTTATTTATTTATTTTTCCAAATAGTAACATTGAATACAAATGCTTTTCTGCACCTGGGAGGGAATACGCATTTAATTTCAAAGAAATTATAGTACGTTTGTGTGCAAGCCCCAGCAGGATGCATTTCGGCAGGAACAGACTTATTTTTAGGATGGGTCCCAATGCAGGCTACTACAACTGAGAAGAGGATGTTTCTGGAGTTTTGTTCTTTCATTTGAATATAGTTCTTTTTATTGCTCCTGTTTAAAGGATAACTTTTCCTTAGAACTAAAAAAACTATTTTTTTTCACTCTATCTTTGTTTTCTGAGCTATTTTAATACCTCAAAGTCACTCTGAGTGCCTCTATAGAATTGTAATATGCTTTTTTTCACAAATTGCTGCCAATGGGGCTTAACATATCATTCAAAGTCTGCTTTATATGAGCCATGTAAGAAATGAGGGAGTAGTGGTGTATTTCCACCCTGTTGACATATAATGGGATTAGTGTCAGTCACTCTTATTTTATATACCTACTGTAACAGGACTGCTCTTTTTCCTGGAAGGATCCACACTTATGTTTGTCTCAGAGCCCGTTTTATACTATATATACTATACTATACTATACTATACTATACTAAGGAGTCATACATACAGTGTCAAGCAAAAAGGAGCTTATCTGCAGAACTTTGTTCAATCTATCCCTTTGTAGTCCAAGATGAATTGACAGCAACCCCCCCCCCACTATTTCTGAGGTGACAAAACTATCACTGCACTTAGAGATCTTTGCAGTTTCAAGTGTGACAGCTACTAGTGGAAAGGAAGGGATTTGAGAATAATTCTGTTCCCCAGTACCTGTAGTGGAAAGATTTTTATTTTATTTTTTTATTTATTTATTTTTACCTGAATGTTGTAGAAAACACTTTATTTTCATTTATTTCAAACTAATGTAATGCTCTTGTTTCCCATTATTAAGTTTCAAAACAAAATCTGACCAACTTTGTATTCCTTAACTTTGGATAATTATTTTTTTCTGAGGCACAGATGTCTTGTATCATTATATTTGGTGTATTTTCTTCTTATTCTGATCATGTAGTGATTTGTAAAAGCATAGGAAAATCACTCTTCTACGATCCTGACTCCTTTATAATGACACACTAAAATTAAGGAAATGGAAAATAATTCTCTTTCTCAGTCCCTGCAGTGGTAAGATTTCTTCTTTTTTTAAGTGGGAGAGAGAAGAGTATCAGTGGCATGTTTCTAAATAATGTTATTCTTTCTTTTTAATTTACTATGCTATTCTGCAATTCTGCAGCCAATATTTATCATCAACCCCTTCTCCCACTTTCTACATAGGGTCAGGGTGTTGTGTTAACTGTTGCCATCTCTCAGATTCAATGCTGTACTCCTCTGCCTTCTTTGACACTTATGCCTGACTGTCACAGGTCTTCTCTCATAATATCCATCCACCTCTTTGCTGGATGCCTTTGCTTCCTATCTTCTTCCTGTCTGTTTCAAATTGTCTTCAGCTTATGTGCTTGAAACACCATAATCTGCTCTCTTTGATCTTTTTGCAATTGAAGCTACTTTGGATTCCGCTGTCATGTCATTTCTTCATCTGTCCCACAGTGTGCATCTTATCAACCATCTCAGGCACTTTATTTCCATCACCTCTAACTTCCTCATCTGCTCTGCCTTTACTGCCCAGATTTCTGTACCATACACTAGTACTGGTCGCACCACTGTTTTGTACACATTACTTTTCACCTTCTTTGGCATTCATCTGTCATACAATGCACCTGACACTCTATGCCAGTTGTCTGCATCCTCTTTGATTCTAGCTTTGACCTCCTCATTCAGACTTCCTTTCTCCTCAACCACCCCTCCCAGATACTTGAAACTATTAACCTGTTCCACTATCTTCCCTTCTATCTCAGTTCTCAACTTCTTTTGATTTCCGCAATTCTCTGCCATCCTCACTGTATCTGTACTTAGTTTCATCCCAAGTGCCTTCAGTTTTACATTCCATTCCCCTGTCCATTCTTGCTCAGAGTCTGCCTGTAATGCTTCATCATCTGCATACTAGTTTATCTGTTCCCTCCGATTGCTAATGTAGTCCATCACCAGTATGAACAGCAATGGGCTCAGAGATGAACCCTGATGTATACCCACTCCAAACCCCTTTGTGAGACTGAACATTGTTCCTACTTAAGTCACACTGGGAACTAATTTTACCAGTGTTTCTCGGAGTTCAAACCACTATAGTACTGCTTTCATGAGACCTTGTTATATGCTTTCTCCAAGTCTAGAAATGCCCAATTGGACTCTTTCCTCATATCTAGCTTCTTTTCAACTACCTGTCTCACTGCAAATGCTGTACTGCATCTTAACCTGAATATGAATTGTTCACCTCTCCACTACATTGTGTAACCATTTATCAATCACAATGTGACAGAAGATGATACCTCTGTACTGCCCACAGTTGTGGATGCCCTCTTTGTTCTTGCACACTGGCACTAGTATGCTTGTTATCCAGTCATCTGGGATACTCCTTTCTCTCCACACTGCTATTTCTCCCATATCTCACTCAGCATTTTTTTCATATCTGCTGCAACCTCATCCTCAGTGCTATTTTTACTTCTTCTAGGGTGGGCTCCATCTTTTGATTCACATGACTCTGATGACATCCCTCATTGCCTTCTGAAGATCTCCCTCTCACCACAGTTCTGACACCATTTGTACCCTGTCCTCTTCCTGAGTAGTAGACTCTGGCTCCCAAGCTAAGTGGCTTTGCTGCCCTGCCCTTGACATTCTGTACCATCATGTAGTCCACTTCCAAGCTTCTGTACTGTCAGTGAACCTACACTGAGTGCAGCAGAGCTATCGCAGGTAACCCAGGCTGGGCAACTGAACACCGTCTGGCCAGCAGCCTATTGATGGCAGGTAAACACTGGCCAATAGGGGCATATGCACTCATGGTCAGGTCCTCAACTGGAAAATACTCATGCACATTTGGCAGCATTACTCAATATGACTGAATCACCTAGAGCCATAGTTTACACTGTTAATTGACTAGACCTGCCACTGTACCCAGTCTGTGATCTGGGTTCTCCTATCTTGAATATACTATGCACCACAGCAGATGCCCAAAGCAGTTGGACTATACAGCTCTTCCCTCTATAGGGTACCATGTAGAGTCTGTGCTGTTTCCCACAGCTCCATTCATTGGTGATTTTGAGATGGAAACACTCACCATATTTTTCAGAGGTGGGAAGAACCCACAGAGACATAGAGGTAACATGCAAAGTCCAAACAGGCATGCACTGTAGGTCAGAACTGAACCTCGCACCTTACACAAACACCTTAACCATTATGACAACTTTCTATGCCTTACTTTTGCATAGCTGTTTTTTCAGCACAGATGCTTCAGTCATGTTTTTCTTTTCCACTCTTCAGAAAAACTGACTCCTTGATAATGAAGCAAGTACTACTTATGCTCTGGGCTCTGTAAAACTTAGAAATTAGTCTGTGTACTTTTGCAGAAAACTGGACTCTTGATGGTTACAACCAGCAGTGAACTGAAGCATGCAGTAATCCATTCTTGTTACTATAAATGGACTTGTGATATGTCTATCTGTAAGTGCAGAGGACTAAATTTCTGCTTCCAGTGCTAAGAGTACACACTTTGAATTAACCAGGCAGTGCTTTGCAGAAACTGATAATTTGGTCTAGACTCCCTAATTGTTTCATGGACTGTATGCCTAGAAACTTTGTATGAGCCTGTGCCCCTTTTCTTTTTTCACTATACATCACTAGTATTATAGTACTGGTTGTAAGTTATTACATCACAACTATTATAGTACTGGTTGTAAGTTATTACATCACAACTATTATAGTACTAGTAAGTTATTACATCACAACTATTATAGTACTGTTTGTAAGTTATTACATCGCAACTATTATAGTACTGGTTATAAGTTATTACATCACAACTATTATAGTACTGTTTGTAAGTTATTACATCACAACTATTATAGTACTGTTTGCAAGTTATTACATCACAACTATTATACTATTGGTTATAAGTTATTACATCACAACTATTATAGTACTGTTTGTAAGTGATGTTTCTTCAGTCTGTTATTAGCTGTGGTGATTGTGGGTTTCAGTAAGTATCCAAAGAAATGTATAGCTTTTCACCACATTAATCTTTTCTTGTAGTCATAATTGCAGTTGTGGTGTGTTTAATGTACAAAACATTTCCTTTCTGCAGTGTCTTTTCCTGCTCCATTCCATTCCCTTTTCTGCACACTTGCCCACAGCTGACTGTATGAAATTACATCAGTGATATTCTCTTGCTCATTTATTTTTTTACGTTTATTTGCCATCTGTGCATGTTTTGCCTTTTGCATGGCTCTCCAGTTTACTGTCTGCCTAGTAATCATTTTCTGTGAAATGATGTGCATAGCTACTTTATGGATGCTTACTGCTACTAAACAGGGCTAGTCTTCTGACCACCTATTAATATGTCTCTCTATCCTTGGCAAACTCCACACTTGTCAGATTAGAAAACAATGGTTGGGTGACCAACATGGACACAGACAATGCCAATGAAATAAGCAGAAATGGCTATTAAATAAAGATGCTCCATTCACAATATATTACACATATATCTGTATTTTTTTTCCTTTGTACAATGGTAAAAAAGACACAGCACAAATTCAATCTATGCTTATCGTCCATTTTCTCCACCAACTACACAGTCTTAAGAAGCATGGTATATTAATGCAGTTTCTATTTTTAAGAACCTTTTTGGTGTACTTGGTCAAGCCCATTTTCTCCCATTATTTTTCCAGTGTTGTATAGGAACTGCTGCATCACTCAGACTCCTCTCTTTCACACACTTCAGCCACATTTGTCTGTTCTTTGTGTTGTCATTTTCCCATTCAATTCGTATGTAAGTTAGTTTCCTTACATGGCACTGCTTACCATATATACATATGTAATGCATGAATGCCACAATCAAGGACCCTTTAGGTTAATAAACTGATTCATGAAAAATGGCATATTTGGTTTCCTTGTATCAGTGTTTCACTCTCTCTCTTTGCTTGATAGTTAGCTGTATTCTGCCTCACCTGTATTCAGTGCTGGATTATGTGTCTAGTAGATATGGAACTGAAAATTATTAGTGACCTATTTAGGGGTTTAATAGCACAGCATTTCAGAATAAAGTGGAAACAGAAACAGCAGGCTTATTTCATACATTTCAGCTTGGAGCTTCATCCCCATCACTCCCATTGTTTACTTACTTAGTTATTTACATTTTCTTACCAGGAAAGCCCAACTTGGAAATAAATTCTATTATAAATGGAAACCCATAGAGAAAAGCTCCATGTTTACATATACAAGGTTATTATAAAAATTCGAAAAAAAATCTATTAAAGCAAAAGCATTTATAACTCTGTAAGAGAGGCATCTCAAAACTGAAAACAATGAAGTTAACTGTACTGTGCAAAACACAAACATTAAAGTGAGTCTTAGATTCATAGGTTCATAGACTGTTACTAGGCTAATGACCTGGAGGGGAGGCTTTCTAAGCCTAGCTAAGTTTCTCAAAAGAGTAATCATGTCCTGTGTCCAGATATGACATTGAGGGCCAGGCATTTATAAGCTCCCTCTGTCCATAAGTGACATGGGACATGGGGGCCAGGCCCTATCTAAATTTCCTATGCCCCATCCACTTGGTCTACAATTTTCATTTTCCCTAGATTCATGGTTTCATACGTTCATAGCTAATTATTAGGCTAGCTTTCCCATAGGCCATTCTAAGCCTAGCCAAATTACTCCCCAAAGGTGAGAATCAAACACTGTAACTTGTGTCTCTGAGTCAGAGATCTTAACCATTATACCAACCACCAATTATGATCATATGTCTGGAGCATTTCTCCCTGGGCCTCTGGTGAAAATTGGCTTTGTTCGGTCGGACTTTCCTGGTAAACAAATGCTAAATAAATATATAAGTTAAATAAAATTAAAAGGATTTTAAGTGCACTTTCACAAATTTTAATGATGTTGAAGATATTAGTAAGTGTTATAAATCTTACACATTTTGTTTCACATTATAGATTCAAAGGAATGTACTAGGCTAGCAGTTATTGTGGATCATTTTGAGCACAGTCAATTTCCATTAGTAAGAAATGAGCCCTGAAATGCTTGTTTGGAAGGCAAACACCTTAACCATTATGTCAGCTCCCATCTCTCTTTTATAATAATTAAAAGAAAGCCAGTTTTTGTGGTTGCATTGTACAAAACAGATACTTTAAAGGATTTTTTAAAACTAATCTAACTACAGATTGGGAGGTGAAGTGTCATTAGTTGTATTTGCATGTACATGCACTCACACACACACACACACACACACACACACACACACACACACACACACACACACACACACACACACACACACACACACACAAACACACACACACATGCAAGCTCACATATATAATCTATTTCTCCGTTTTATTACATACATATATATTTCTATGCATACATGTAAGATGTGTATTACACCCATATATATGTACTCCTGGTGACCTTTTCCTAATATTTTAAATGAAAGGGCACATATCACACGCATGCTAAAGTAAATTCAGCTGCAACTCATGGTTGCCATCAATGTTTACGTTTCCTTTGTAGACTAGAAAATGCTCATCTATTCTACCTGGTTAAGGACTGACTCAAAGACAGTGGGAGATGTCTCTTCCCCTTTTTATGTGCACAGATATTCATCACCTCTGGAAGGATGTCACAAGAAAACATAAAAGACCTAATAAACAGTATCTCACTTACTATAGAGTAATCCTGATTTGGGTATGTCTGTCCTGTTGAGGACATGAAAATGGTAACTGTGTTGATACTTTACAAGAATTACAAGAAGAAAATATTTTCTTCCTTTTGTCTAAATGTCACAGACATCTTTGATACTAGAATGTCAATATTGTGATGTTAGTCATGTACATTTTTCAGAAGAGGTGTCAACTGCCCTTGAACCCTTGACTGATCTAGTTGTTTTGTTTTGCTATGAAACTCATTGCTACGTTGGAAGCAGATGTGTATTAGTGTAAATTATCTTCCAATCTGCAATAAAGACAGTGGACAACAATGTCACACATCTCTGTTTTTAACTGCAACTGCTGAGCTCCTGACCTCAACAGGACTAATTGCCCATATATGATTATCAGTGGTACATGACAGGGTAAACTAGACATTTCTCTGTGTCTGTGGCATGTCATGCAGGTGGAGACAAATTCCACTGCAAATTATATGAAAAGTTAAGATTAAAAAGGCGCGT
This sequence comes from Protopterus annectens, assembly GCF_019279795.1. NCBI lineage: Eukaryota > Metazoa > Chordata > Ceratodontiformes > Protopteridae > Protopterus > Protopterus annectens. Next base: position 1,289,337,285 of record NC_056729.1, on the reverse strand, counting down.
GGACTATCCCTTTCCTTTGACCAAATGGCAAGGAAATGAAAATTTTATAAAGAACAAGCAAGTACTGGAACCATATTGTAAGGAGAAAAATAGCCTAAGGGTTGAGTTAAACCATAAAAGACGGTGGATTTAGTGTAGTGAATTGAACTGTTTATAAAGATGTGACATGAGCCCAAGCAAATGTGCAAAACTGCAATTAAGTAAAGGTCATGTTAATCAACAGTTAGTATGAACAATGTATTATAAGTGATTATAGCTTTAAAACAGCAGAATGTTTGCTTTGTCAATATTAACATAAAATCTAATGGATTTAGAGGTATTAAAAAAAGCAGAGGGCAGAAATATTTTAAGAAATATAGAGTTCAGACTGTCATGTTTCCCTGGCTGTATTCGGAGATAAATAAGCATATGAGCTTGATTAAAAAAGAGGGTTTCAGTGCAGATAGTCAACAGAATATCAGAGTCAATGGAAAATGGGTGCTATATTGGTAGGAGGAGGAGCTCAACTTGTGGTAAAAAATGAGAGAAATGCAACAATGGAAGATTTGTGCAGCTAGTGTATACTGACAAGGAAAATGATTACCTTGGTGTGACTCTATAGTCCTCCTAAAATGCATTTATGGGAAAAATAATCAGTATTATAGGGAAAAATCGTTTCACAGTAGAAGATTGTATTTATTTGATTGTGCCTGGAAATTAGGTTGTAGTACACAAAATGATTCAGTGGGTCCTAATAGGAAACTATAAATAGAAAAGTAGATTTTTAAATAAGTATATGAAGGTATTTGGCATGGACACTGTTCTTTCATGATATTCATTGCATAGAAAAGTTATATATTATTCTACAGGATAAAATAACTGGGCTAGGCTTGAAAGAAACCATATATTACAAGAGAGTTTGCAAGTACTGAGACCTTTCCAACAACGATATCTCACTATTTACCTGTAAAAATTAATATAAAGATAAATGAAAAGAAAGTATTGTTGCTTCCCCACATATTTATTAAACAGTGAGAAATGTTAAGTGATGGACAATAAATAACACTCAAGAGATATCATGCACATAGAAATCATTCCACAGGGACTTGTTGGGGCTTTGGATAAAGCAAAGATGGATTTTAAAAGTGTAGTGAAATTAAGGTAGAAAATGATGTGGCAGAAAAGTAACACATCATTTGGAATGTTAGGCAAACATTAAAATTTTGCTGAAGAGGTAGAAGCTTGTACATTATGAAGGGAAAGCACTGCAGAGTTCTAAAAGCAAAATAAGGCAGCATTTGAACACTATACATGAGTTTTAGAAAACTGCAGTTAAACAGATAATTAATCCCAGAACACAGAAATGATTAGCTCAAAGACACAGAGAACAAAAATTGGAGCTGTAGCAAAACCTAGAGGCTCTATCACAAGACGGATTAGTGTTAGCACATAATACAATGGTGGGTTCCCCTGCTCACCTTAGTAATGAGTGTTAACCTTAACCCTACCCCATCCCTAAAATGCAGCTTATATTAAAAAAGCCCATTTGATCACATCACCTATACATAAGACAGCTTGTATTTTTTCCACACGCATATACACAAACACACACAAACACTGCAATGATCCCCTAACAAACACATTAACACACATTAAATGTATCCCTGTTCCTAATTTTAACCTTAACCCTAAAACACTCACATACACTCAAACTAAATCTATCCTCTTACTTAACCCTTACCCTAAATCATTGGCACTCATGTACGAACTGGAACTACCACTTACTTTTGTTGATCAACCACAACTCACCCAATACTGAGTTCACCCAAATGGCACTCAAAACCAACAGCAATTATTTTGAGTCATATATATACTAAGTAGTACTCTGCTATCACCCAAAAAAAATAATAATTCTTATTCAACTAACAGGCTTTGAACCTATGGTATATCACAAGCAGAGAATTGATGTGCAAATCCTTCATTCATCTAATATAGTAACATGGAAGGTCCCTGCAACTGCCAAGACAAACTAATACTGTATGAAAGGCAGTACATGATGTGAACACGTTACAAACATGTTCCAGAGTAACGGAAGGAAGGCAAAAGATAGAAAATGAAGCCTCACATACCAGTAGCAGTCAAGATGTCACAATTAAGAAATAACAAAACAATGTTAGTGAGCAAACTGTTGTATTTGGTACATATCATTGTTACATATAAATGGCAATAAATACTGAAAGCAAAATGTTCTGTTCAATAGATTTACTTTAAAAAAAGTCAAGCCCAGTGAACAAGCACCTAATGATATATATTAAAAGAAGCATACCCAAGCAGCACATAATAATAATAATAATAATAATAATACAGGGGATTATGGCTGGGCCTCCCTTCATAACCAACATACTTTATGCTTAAGACACGGATGTCAAAAAACTTCACCCCAGGAGTGAAATAAGCAATGCTGAAAAGGAAAATCTTGATGTCCTTGTTAAGATAACTGCATTATGGTTGAAGAGACTCAATCGTAATATTTTGTAGTGCATGGAGCTTTGATTGTTCTAAAGTGGTATTATCTTCAGAAAAAAAGTGCAGCTGCGCAAAGGTTTTTTATAGCTTTGAAAGCTGTAAAATCGTTACATATACCGTGGTCTGAATCTAAATGCCTTTCTGATGAATTGCTAGCTTTAAACCTTTTCAGACACTTAAATATGTTACCTTTTTATGTGACAGCGAATGAAGAGTATGACAACTTTTTTGCTTCTTGCCTCTGTTCTGTGCTGTCTGGCACTAGGCACTGCTGGGTTTTGTCTGAGAACAGAGCCTAGCAGCACTAAGAGGTGGTCAACAAAACTTTGATAAACAACTTTCTTATGTCATATATATACTTAACAAAGTTTTTTTTTTTTTTTAATTCAGAGCTTAACTGTGGTGCTGTGAGTACTACAGTAATAGCAGCAGCAACAAATTTTCCCTGAATCAGTGATGTCATGCTTTTTAAAAATGACCTTGCTCAAAACATGAAATAATTTGACAGTATGCATTCTAGCAAATGTCTCATGACATTTTTATCTCTTCACAAGAAATTCTGTTTTAAATTTTGAAATAAATAACAAACATCAGTATTATTGATTAAGGCGTTGTAGACAGCAACACGTATTAGTAACATATGAAGGCCACAGCATTCAAGTAGTTCCTGTGATAAATAATGATAGAAAATGCTCAGAAAAGTCTGTTCCTGTCTCTGTGATATAAATTTACTTATAGTATGCAATTAAGCTCCTAGGTGTACATAAATATGGGTTTAATTGTCTGAAGTAAGATAGGAACTTGTAGAGTACAAAAATATCCCTACATATAATAAAAATGCAAACATATTGAAATAACTCAGTATTACATAAATATAGAAAAAAAAAACAAAATATGTTGTTTTGCAACATATCCATGTACTTACCATCATCATTGCCATCATAATTATCATCACCCTTATCACCTCCCCCCTTTCTATTTCTACTTGGAAGCAGATTGTTGTATTAGTTGTCACCACCTCTTCCAACTCAGATCCATTCTCTTCGCTGCTTTAAGACTGGTATCTAACTGTCACATGTCCTCTCTGTCACATGTCCTCTCTCATATAATTCATCCATCTCTTGGCTGGACATCATTTCCTCTTGCCTTCTTTCCGGCTCACCCACATCTTCTTCACCAAATCATCTTCTGCTGGTGACTTACACCCACACTATTCTGTTCGTCGCGACCTTCTCTGCAATTGGAGTTACCATGGGTTTGGCTTTGACCTCCTTATTTCATCTTTTTCACAGTATGTATCCTACTACCCTTCCTTATGTTTTCACATATTCAGTAAGACTAAAATGCAAAATGAAACATAAAGACCGGTAGGTTACTAAAGGAACCTACCTAATACAAAGGAATGTTTCCAACTCAGACTTTTCTTTCAGGGCTAGACTAACATAAGCTCTCAACTGAAACATCCAAGTTTTCTAACATAGTCAATTCTCTATAAATTCTGCATGTCACACCGTCCCACCACTCCTGAAGAGTTCAGATATTTGAAAAGTGCAGTTATAGCTGTACTTATTTTAGTTTCCAATTGATGTCCCGCAATTTAAGTGATAAAGGCTGTAATAACTGACTGACACAGGAAACCTTGTAATATCATGTGACTGAATAACTGAACAAATATGTAGTATGAAAAACAAAAAGGGTGATCTGACCTTTACATCTGAAGCATTGTTGTTTCTCCTTCAGATATTGAAGTGTTCATTGTCCATAGCAGTTCTGGTAGTGTACCTAGTGGAACATTTTACATTTTGATGTAAATGATGTAGGAATTGTGGTGAGAGAGAGGCTTCAGAAGGCAGTGAGGGATATCATCAGAATTAATGACAGACTTGTGGCAATCAGACTGCAGTCTAATGATAGGGCAGTATTCATAATCTCAGTCTATGCCCCACAGCAGGGTTGTCATAGTGAGGAAAAGAGTGCATTCAGACAGCAGTTGAAGGACCTACTAGATAAAGCAGGACAACATGAATTGGTGTTGATAATGGGTGACTTGAATGCATATATCAGGACAGACAGAAAAGGATATGAGGACTGCCTGGGTCTACATGGGTGGGGCAAAAGGAATAAAGAAGGAGAATCTATTCAAGACTTCTGTCTGTCAAATGGCTTCTTAGTAGCCAAACATGGTTCAGAAAGAGAGACAGTCACAAGATCACATACAAGAATAGCCAACATGTAACTCAGGTAGACCTCCTCCTAGTAAGCAGAAGGCACTCAGGTAGAATCCATGATTGCAAACTCATCCTTATTGAAACAGTCAGCACACAGTATAAACCATTAGTTGCCACAATCAGCTGCAAGCAGTGATCAGAGAAGGATCTAAGGTCAAAAGAGACCAGGATGAAGACCTGGAAGTTGACTGAAGAGAAAGTACAGCAGTTCAATGAGTTATTCAGGGCTCTAGCACCCAAAGAGGAGGAAATAGGTGGAGTTGAAGAAGAGTGCCAGTGCCTAAAAACACCATCCCCAGGATTCAGTAAGTTTCCGTGCAGGAATAGCTTATTCCTTCATGGAAATGACCATTTAGGAGCAGCATGGCAGCTCACCATGCATAGTTATGAAGGCGCACTGCCTCTGCTCCTAAACAGACATGGAGTGTGGACGAGTAAAGGGGGTGTGTCTGAGAGCAGACCTCTTACAATATACACGCCCCTGAACTCAAGAATTGCCGTTCAGCAATTACAATGAGTGAGAATGCTCATAGGGGGTTCCCACCTTTTCAAATGCCCAAAGTGGGACTGTTAGTGTACAAACATGACATGTTGCAGAACAAAACACACCCACAGCTATTGCAAAGGTCAAAGCCCCACTTCCCAGGAAAACCCTATGCTCATAGCAACTGAAACATGATAGGATGTCTGTCAAATGTGCAGATGCATGCAGAAATCCACAGCAATAAGTAAAACATGTCCCTTCCTAGAGAAAATAACACTAGAAATTTTTCTTTATCAAACAGATTAAATTTAACTGCAGCTGCACGGGTTTGCCCATTGCTTAGCTATGCATACTGTAACTTAAATGGCACAAGAAGGTAAACAGCAAGATACATTCAGTCAAAGCAGTAGTGCTCAGAGAGTTTGCTTTGGGCGTGGTCATTCCTGGTTCAATCCTCACTGTAGTAAATTCCATTTTCCATGTGCAAGCAATTTATGAACATTTTTTTTGCTGTATACCCTACTAAATAACATATATTTGTGAACTGAAGTACTGCATTAAGTGCAGATGTGAGGTGTCATTTTAATAATGTGGTGAAATCCACAGACAAACACAAGTGCCCCATATAGTATATGTATACATGAATCAGGGATACTAAACAAAGTTATAATGTGTAATGAATGATAACTCATGATAATGGTGTGATGGAATGATATATTCATGCCATACAGCAAATAGTGTAAAAAATGTATAAAGTGTCCAAATCTACCACTTTCCCAAGACCCATGTTTCATTTCTTTCTAAATTATTGCAGGGGTAAGTGGGAGTAAGCACTTTTAAGCAGTAGTAAGTGGGTTTAAGCCTGTTTGCATGGGAATCAGCAATGCCTACACAAGATAAGCAATTTAGAGGCTAATGGAGTGTAAGAAAATGTAACTGGAAGTTAGCATTACTTACCATCATGCAAACCCATGCAAACCCACTTACAACTGCTTAAAAGTGCCTTAATCACTCTGTATCCAACAGCACCTGTTCTGCCCAGCAACAAAGCAAACATCCCTTGCAAGTCTTGAACCCAAGATCTTGTACACTACAGTCACAGTAGTTAACCAGTAAGCCATCACAGCTGTAAACAAAACTGAGGTCTACCCAAACAGATCCTCATTATAACAAAATCACAATTGACATGTGAAAGGAATCTATAAACATTTTTTTTTTGTTGTATACCCTACTAAATAACATATATATGTGAACTGGAGTACTGCATTAAGTCCAGATGTGAGGTGTCATTGTAATAAAGTGGTGAAATCCCCTGATAAACACACATACCACATACAGTGTACGTACACATGAATCACGAATGCTAAAGAAATATATAACATGTAATGAATGATAAATTAATGCCAAATAGCAAATAGTGTGCAAATTTAAAAATAAGCAACGCTAAGCATTGCACACCTCTGCTTACCGAGTGTAAGCAATGCGTACCCCAACTAAATCAATTTGCCCATTGATATGCCCCTTTAAGCAACCTTAGGTAAGCAGGTTTGCCCATAGCTTAGCATTTTCAAAACCGTCCAATCACTGCAAAGTGCAGGAAATTGGCCCTATTTAAACCCCACAGGTGGGAATACATGTCATAACAGGTTGCAGCTTTCTCCTGTAGGCACAATGGCTGGTGTCAGGGAAGGATTGCGCTTCCAAGCGCAGTGCTGGGGCATCCAGGAGTCCAAGGTCATGGCAGGACTCCTGGTAAAAGACCATGAAGATAGACTGCTGTAGGGCCAGTACCAGGGTTCCCAATATAAAGCGGAAGCCTGGGACCGTCTCGCCCATGACCTCACCAGTGCTACTGGCATCCCTCAAACTGGTGAGCAGGTCAGGCATCACTATAACCTGAAACTGAGGAAAGAGGGAGCTCTTGGATCAGTGGATCCAAGACGCTAGGCAGGATGATGTCCCAGCAGTGTCTAAGTACTCATTCTTCTAACTGTTTAATAATTGCCCAGCTCATGTATATTATGGATAGGTATGGCTAAATATTGCTCTTATGTCTCTGACAGTGGCAGCGGAGCAGGCTGTGAATCAGGAAGCCCATGCATGTAGGCTGCAAAGGCTGCATCATGAGGCAGGTTAGTAATAATCTTGCATGTACTGTCATAATAAATAAATCTAAAAGTAGTAGAAAGTTAATTGCCAGTATAAAACCTGTACTTTGTATGGGATGTACTGAATAAACCAGACAATATGACAGGAAGAGTCTTAGGTTGTATGTAAATAAAAGGGTAACAGCCTGGAAATAAAGGTCTAACTCCTGGACTGCTTGTGTTTACTCTGGTATCATATGGTAATGTAGTGCTGCATTCTCTTAATAGTACTGTTGTATTAAGCACTGTTACCCACACTGTGCTACATAAATAAAATGTGTAGGAATGTCTGCATACGACTGTTGTAATCACAAGGTCATATTGTACAACTGAGGGAGACTTAGACAAAAAACAGTGAAAAGATATACAACAAAATTCAACTAGTACACTCAACTGAGATGTAAACTGTTGTATTTTTAGCACACACAGCCATGGTTTGAATCCTGGGAGGGGTAGTATCCTGTATGCAGAATCATACCCCTCAACTGTACAGATTTTGTCAGAATGTTCAGATAATTGGCTTAAATTTCCTGCCTGTCACCCTGTCCCCCTGCCAAATCAGTGGAATGATCCCAGAAGTTTAGGCAGCAAATAATGACATACAACTGATTGTCAGACATCATAACCATCAGAAATATATCTATAAGAACAAACCAGTCACTCTAGCAACTCACCAAAATGTTATTAGAGTAATATGCAAAGTATGTCCCATCTCTAACCCCATGTTGTGAAGCTATGACCAGAGTGTGTGCAGTAACCAAATGAGACGTATGTGCATAATAATAACATGGAATCTGGTAATATGTGTGGTAACATTCAGGTAGTGTTAACAAACATTCCCTCCACAGCTCTGTCAGATAAGAAAACTGTGCCTGGAAATAAAAGACTGAAATCCTGGATTGGTACTGTTTAGTCTGGTATGGTATGGCATTGTTAGTGTTGCAGTTTCTCTGAATAATAATGTATTACTCATCATTGTCACCCACACTGTGCTACATAATAAAACTGTCTAGGAATCGCTGTATAAGACTGTTGTAATTACAAGGACAGATTGTAAAATCACAGAAGTCTTATAGACAGAAATCAGGGAAGAGATGCACAGAAATATCTAAATAGCACACTCAGCTGTGATGTATACTTGTTTATTTTTAGCAGAGGCAGCCATGGTTCGAATCCTGGGAGTGGTAGTAAGCTGCATGTAGAATCATACCCCTCAACTGAACAGATTTGTTCAGAATGTCCAGATAATTGGCCCATATCCACTACCTGTTACCCTGTCCCCCTGGCAAATCAGTGTGATGATCTCTGACATTTAGGCAGCTTTTAATGACATATAACTGACTGTCAGACCTGTAAATATTCAGAAAATGTATATGAAAACAGATCTGTCATTGTAGCAACTCAACAAAGGTTTATGAGGACAATTGTCAAAATATGTCCCAGTTCCACCTATATGTTGTCAAGCCTTGACCAGAATGTGTGCAATAAGAGATTGAGAGGTATGTGCATAACATCAACCTGGAATCTGGGAATATGCGTATAAACAGTCAGGTAGTGTTAATAAATAATACCTCCACAAGTATACCAGGTAAGAGGTGTATACTGCAGGTAAAACACAGTTCATGTATATAGTTGTCTACAAACATACCACTGTCCAAACTAAGGCATAGGGTAGTGTAATAATACCTGTAAGGTACAGATTACAGCAGTGACTAAGAAAGTAGTGAGAACTGCAGGGATATACAAGTCGCTAATTGACATCTCTCTCTACCCCCACCATATCTACAACAATAATCTAAATACACAACTCAACGGGTATGTGTACAATTAAATTTACTGTTGGGACATTTGTCCTATTGTTTGATAAATATTGAAATGTGTTTCTATGCATTTGCCATGTTTTGTAAATACTCCCACATTGGTGGCATGCTGCCATAAATGTAACCTGCATGCTGTTGTAATGGCCACTGTGGTTCCATATATGCATGTGTTCTGTTTGCTATGCAACTGTTCCATATCTGGTGTTTTGAGTTAATCGGAATATCTATGCATGCTGTTATACCTAATCCTGGAATGTGTTGACTATTACTAACCCACATATGTTTTAAAATTGCAACACCATAGCATGTTTGGAAAGGCCGGCCCCAATGGACCCGCCTCTCCCACCTCATCTGGTCATGGCACCAGGCACCAGCACATCTGGGGCCCAGCCCGGAACCTCCTCATCCACTGGTCCTGCACCACCTTTGGGTGGAACTGCCTCAGGGGATGGGGCTCACCCCCCTCCGGGAGCGGGCATGGACAGAAAACTGTCACCCTTCATCAGGTCCGGGGTCTGGTGCATAGCGAGCTTTGCAGGGAGATTGGAGATCAGCTATGCTTGCTTAAGGGCCACATGGCATATTTACAGGGTCAGCCTGCCCCTCCAACCCAGATCCCAGCACAGCCACCTTCGAGGCCATGAAGGTGCAATGGTGACTGCTCATGGGTGGGGACCTCAATCCCACTATTTCCATTTGGGGGCTCATGGGCTTCCGACTTTCAAACACCCTTCCCCATCCAAGGTGTTTACCCCCCACATGTGTCATATACTCCCCGTATGCTGTCTTGTCTGTCATCCTACCCAATCTAATTCCCTAAATATATCTACTATCCTTCCCCAACATCCCACTTTCACCTGAAAAAAAAGAAAAAAAGGGCAATCTGTTCCCCCCAAAAAATCTTGCCCCATAGATAGCTGTCCATTTTGCACACATGTCCACTGGACACATGTAATCTGGTGTAATTGGTTTCACAACATATTATCGTTGTCCTCACCCCTCTGTCAGGGGTTTGAGTGTCCAAATCTACCTCTAAATTCAGTGTATATGCACAGCTGTTGCTGTAGAAGAAATAGGAAGTTATGGACCTTCCCTACACCCATCCTGCACATCCCTACTATTTTCCCTATTGTCTTTCCCTCTTTGCCCCCCTTTTTCACCATTTTCCTATCACCCCTTTTTCTTTTCTTTTAAAGAAATTAGCAGGGGGTAAGCAGGAGTAAGCACTTTTAAGCAGTAGTAAGTGGGTTTAAGCCTGTTTGCACGGGGGTAAGCAATGCCTACACAGGATAAGCAATTCAGAGACTACCTGACAGCAAAAATATTTATCTGGAAGTTAACATTGCTTACCATCGTGCAAACCCACACAAACCTGCTTACAACTGCTTAAAAGTGCCTTAATCTCTCTGTATCCAACAGACTCTTGTTCTGCCCAGCAACAAAATAATCAGCCTTTCCACGTCTCAAACCCAGGACCCTGCACACCATAGCCAAAGTGATTAACTCTGATGTTTTCTCAAACATATTATCCAGCACAGTCATTCATAAATATATGTATACATATATATATGTATACATATATATATATATATATATATATATATATATATATATATATATACATATATATAGATATATATACACACACACACTGAGCAGAGTGGAGGAGGGGGCATTGACTACAACTCTGATCTGAGATATATATATATCCTGTTTTTTTGGCTTATTTATACTGATTATTGTTTCTAGCAATTTATATATAGCACTTTTTATTGCCTGCTGCATAGTTTGGACTGCATTTTATTGCTAGTAACTAATCTGCACAGGTAACTATATTTACTAGAGCAATGTTCTCCTACTACTAAATGTAACCAAAAAAAAAAATTTTGTAACCTCAGTAATTTTTGTTTTGTCTTAGAACCAGAAATAGATAAATTGTAAATTGATATAATAATTGTGTAATCTTTGTGTTGGAGCTTTCTCCCCAGTACTCCATTGAAATGGGTTATTTTGGCCCAATGGACTATCCTGGTTAACCAACTGCAAATAAAAATAAACAAAAATAAAAACTGATTTGTTTGCAGTTAAAAGCATGCTGTAGAGTCTCTTTTCTCCTTTATCTGTTTCAAAACTTTCATTTTGTGGCTTTCTGTAGTGTTTACTGTCTAAACGGTATAGGCTAATAGCTTTAGTATTGCCCTAGTTCAGATTTGCTGGCTCTGGGCCTGTTTGTCTTTACAGTGATTGTTCAAAGCACATGAACAGGCCATCTTGAATTAGCAGAAGCCTTTCTTTACCTTTCTGGCTAGATTGTGTTAATTGGCTGCTGGCTAGTGGGGGCTGGTTCTTTTGTGCTTTTTAAAAAAAAGTTGTCTAAGGTTGTATCTTCTGGTATTTAAGCCCTAACTTTGAGAGAATTTCTGTCTATATACACTGAGCAGAGTGGAGGAGGGGTGTTGACTACAACTCTGATTTGAATTATATATGTATCATGTTTTTTGGCTTATTTATACTGATTATTGTTTCTAGCAATTTATATATAGCACTTTTTATTGCCTGCTGCATATTTTTTACAGCATTTTATTGCTATTAACAAATCTGCATGGGTAACTGATTTGTTTGCAGTTAAAAACATACTGTAGAGTCTCTTTGCTCCTTTATCTGTTTAAAAACTTTCATTTTGTGGCTTTCAGTAGTGTTTACTGTCTAAAGGGTGTAGGCTAATAGCTTTAGTATTGTCCTAGTTCAGATATGCTGGCTCTGGGCCTGTTTGTCTTTACAGTGATTGTGCAAAGCACATGAACAGGCCATCTTGAATTAGCAGAAGCCTTTCTTTACCTTTCTGGCTAGATTGTGTTAACTGGCTGCTGGCTAGTGGGGGCTCGTTCTTTTGTGCTTTTTTAAAAAAAAAGTTGTTTAAGGTTGTATCTTCTGGCATTTAAGCCCTAACTTTGAGAGGATTTCTGTCTATGCACACTAAGCAGAATGGAGGGGGGCGTTGACTACAACTCTGATCTGAGATATATAAGTATCCTGTTTTTTGGCTTATTTATATTGATTATTGTTTGTAGCAATTTATATATAGCACTTTTTATTGCCTGCTGCATAGTTTTTACTGCCTGTTATTGCTATTAACTAATCTGCACTAGTAACTGATTTGTTTGCAGTTAAAAGCATTCTGTAGAGTTTCTTTGCTCCTTTATCTATTTAAAAACTTTCATTTTGTGGCTTTTTGTAGTGTTTACTGTCTAAAGAGTGTAGGCTAATAGCTTTAGTATTGGTCCTCACCCTCCCTGTTGGTGTCTTGTTGTTATACTTGGTGGCTTTTCAGTTGCCCGCCCCTACTGTAAATTTGATCTGGGACACTCCTCCCAGTCTGATGTCATTAGCTCATTCTACCTAATACAGAGGTAACATCTAAGAAGGCATTCTGTTCCTCCTTTCTCCCTTTCAAAGAAACACAATTGCCTGAATATCCTTGTGTTCTGACTGTGCTTCTCAAACATTTTGGAAATATAGAGTATATTTTAGAGCATTTATTATAACTGTATTTGCCTAAATATTGCTACAACTCAAGTGCTCTAGGTTGCACTGCATCTGAATTGTTTTTGTGTTTTAGCTGCTTTTCTGTATATATAGACTTCTCTGTATATGTAGACTAGCTACTTATTCTGCTGTATTACTGCCTCTTAAATCGGTTTTCAGTTGTGCACTTGCCTTGCTTCATTTAAAAAGTTTTAAATTGCTAATTTTATAGAGTTTTAATTGCATTTACTGTTTAGGACTACGCACTCAAGTGGGTTAGCCTTTTCTGTGTTTATTTACTGTATTATTGCATTGTTTAATAAATAAATAAAAATACTATCTTGTTTGCTCGTTTCCCACCTTTCCTAGCCAATCCAGATCCCAGGCTTTGCTTGTCTCAGGACTTTATTTTCTGTGTTCAAAGCTATCCAGACCTTGCTGTGGTAGAGGGAAGTCCTACTGCTTACCAGTGGGAGTGGTGAGCATTGTACTGCCTATCTAATATTAGAGGAGTGGTTTCCAGCTCTGAAATTGTAATTTTATTAGCCTTTTTGGGCTGATTTCTATCCCTTTCAACTTTCTGGCTTAAAAATGCATGTGTTTGCACATTTTTCACATTGTGCAGCACCTCAAGGCTACAGTTAAACTATTCCAGGTGCCACAAGGTCTGGTCTTCAAAATTTCCCTTAGAACTAGCTAGTTTCTCAGTAGTAGCACTAAAATCTGAACCCCTGTGACTAGCACTTGCTCTAGAACCTGCTGGAAAGCACCAGAAAGCCTGAAACTGATACAAGCACTTAACTCTGCTTGTAAATAAGGAGAAATTAATCGTAGGCACTAAACAGCCTATAATTGCAAAGTACCATGCAAAGGTAAGGGAAAACAGCTCTTATACTTTACAAAAAAAAAACACCTAAATGGGCATGTCCAAGGGTCAGTTTTGGTGATTTTTCTGTCCACCTGGTGAATATGGGCATACTGGGGCAATGCGGCAACTGCCTCATGTACACAGAAAACCCTCTCCTCCTACCACCCGACACTACAACCTGTGAGAGATGCACTTACATAGCCAAACTGGAAGGAAAGCTCTCTCCAGCCAAGATTCTGCTAGACAGTCAAGAGGAGAAGGTTAACACCTGCACTACACCTCAAGCAACTCATAGCCCTTCAAAACCCACACCATCAACACCCACACATAGCAACAATAAATCCACATATGTGGAGGCCCTTAACATTAACCTGCCCAACCAACAAGGACCTCCGAAGCTGAAACGCAAACAAACACCAGTCACAACCAAAGTGACACATAGCTCCCAACACCAGTGTGCCACCCTACAACAGTCCCTAAGGCAAGACAATGTACCCAACACTTTAGTCATAGGTGACTCCATAGTCAGGCACACTGATGTCCCACTCACCAGGCTGAACAAGGAGAAAATTACAGTCATCTGCCTTTCGGGTGCCAGGATCCACTACATAATGCATGCGCTCAAGTCACTCCACAACAAGTACAAATACGACTCTATCATTGTTCATGCTGGAGTGAATGACTTGAGATGTACCTCCCTGGACTACATGAAAAGAAACATGAAAGAGATCTCGGATCATGTGGTCCAGGCAGGTATGACCCCAGCTCTAAGTAGCATCCTGCCTTTGCCCAGAATGATACCACAGTATAAGGACAAAATGATTGACTTCTACAATTGGCTAAGCTTCTGGTGTCATTCAAAGGGGATCCAGTATCTGTCTGCCTGGTAAGACATGATCGACAAACCACAATGCTTTCCCAGAGCTGGTCTGCACCTGTCACCCCTGGGATTCAGGTTACTGGCTAAAGCTCTTGCCACCCTTATAGTGCCTTTTTTAAGCAAGGTTCAATGGACAAAACCACCACCGTAGCAGATACAAGCATGCAAAATCTGCAGGTAATGCTACTCAATGCTAGAAGTCTAAACCTCAAAATGCACTCTCTCGAGGCATTCCTAAAAATGGAGAACATCGATATCTGTGCAGTAACTGAGACCTGGTTCAAGGCTCCAGAGAGCACTCCTGCAATACCAGGCTACAACTCTTACAACACTTTTGGCCACAAGACCAAGACCATAACATTAAAGGTGGAGGAGTGTCCATATTCACCAAGGATATTCGCACCTCTAGGCTAGTTGCCCAACACAATGCATCTGAAATTCTCCAGGTACAACTAACACTAGGTAAGACTGCAATCCAAATTGTAGCTTGCTACAGATCCCCCACCATGCCCCAAGATTCTCACTACACCTTTCTAAACATACTGGAAAACATTAAGATACAATAAAACACCCTAACACTGGGTGATTTCAATTACCCTGCCATTAACTGGGAAAACTACTCGGGTACCAACTCCTTTTCACAACGGTTCCTGGAATTCATAAATTCCAGTGTACTGGATCAACTAATCCATTGTCCCACTGGGGCTCCAATATCCTAGACCTGGTCATTACCAACATGGGAGATAGATGCTCCACACCAGTGTCCACCCCTCATTGGTCAGGTCTGACGATAAGCAAATCACCCTTGACATCCACATCCCACCCCCACCCCCCAGTAAAGGAAACCTCCTTAAAAAACTTCTCCAAAGCCAACTTCATGCTACTGAAGTCAGAAGTGACAAACTTCATGACACCCATGCAGACGTGATCTGAAAGTTCGACTGCAGAATCCTACACTAAGGCAGTATATGAGCACATCCACTCATGCATGAATCGTGCCATCCCAAATAGAACCAAGATGCTCTCCTCCAAAAAAAGGAAGCCAATCTGGTGGTCCCCTGCTATAAACAAGCTATACAACAGAAAGAAGAAACTGTTGCAGAAAACAGGAAAATCCCAGGATGCAAAAAACTCCCTCACCAGCCTCAGTAAAAAGCTGCGATCCCTCAAAAAATCCTCAAAAGCTAGTTACAAAAAAAAAATTGCCAAATATTCCAAAAACAACCACAAGGCATTCTATAGTTATGTCAAGAATCTAAATGTCAATGCTCAGATCTGCTCTGAGCTTCAACAGAATGGCATTAAATATACTAATCCCAAGGATATTGCCAATATCCTGGCAGATCGATTTAGTGCCAACTTCACCCCCCTCTCACCCCTAAAGGGCCCATCTTAATACCAAAAGATTGCCAAATTCTGGTAATCACAGCCACACAGGTAGAAACCACACTCTCCAAAGCTAATAATACAGCATCTATGGGAGAAGATGACATCCCAGGCTGTGTACTACATCAGCTACACAATGAACTGGCACCTCACCTAAGTGTCATGTGTAATCATAGCCTCACCTCAGGCTTTGTGCCCACTGAGTGGCACACAGCTACAGTTATCCCACTCCACAAGGGGGGATCCACCTCGGATCCCGGGAACTACCGTGCCATCAGTCTGACGAGCCTGATCTGCAAGGGCATGGAATGCATTATCATGGAAACTATAAAGAAAGACACTGGCAACCTTCAAACACGGGACCCCACCCAGTTTGGGTTTGTGAAGGACCAAGCATGTCTCCTGAATCTGATTGACTTCTTTGAATCAGTCTCCAGAGCTGTGGACACAGCCTGTCTAGACCTTGTCAAGGCCTTTGACACCATCCCCCACTCTGGAATCATAGATAAACTTATTAAGCTGGGCATAAATCCCTACATCACTCGATGGGTTGCCAACTGGCTTACTGACAGAACCCAGACAGTAAAAGTAGCCGACTCCAAATTCAGCTCCAGACAAGTGACAAGTGGAGCACCTCAGGGTTCAGTCCTGGTACCACTCTTGTTTGGCATCAATTGTCTGAAGTACAGGCCAAAACTAAGGGACTCTGGCTAACGCTAACAAAGTTCACAGACGACTGCAAACTGGGAGCCATTATTGAATCCCCAAATGATGTGGATATTCTACAAAAGGGCCTTACAGAAACAAATGCCTGGTGCCAGAGCCATGGGCTCAAGCTTAATGCCAAGAAAAGTATAGTTATCCCCTTTGGAAAAAAACATGTACCCATGAATTACCACATAGCTGGTAATACACTAAACATAGAAAATGTGATGAGAGACTTAGGGACCCACGTGGATAGTGGTCTCACTTTCGATAACCACATCGCCACAACAGTCAGAAAATCCTTCTATGTGGCACACCTCATCACTAAGGGCTTTTCATCCAGAAAAAAGGAGGTCATTGTCCCACTGTACTCATCCCGCATTAGACCCATTATAGAGTATAATACCCCATTTGGTATGTACCTCACAAGACCTCTGCAACAGCTGGAAAGGCCACAGAAATTCCTCACTAAAAGGATCACAGGCCTAAAGCAGATGCCATATGCTGACTGTCTAAAAAAACCTCCAGCTATACTCTGTGGCATATCGTCTACTCAGCTACGATATCTGCTTAACATACAAGGCCATGTCAAGCCCTGAGCTGTTGAACATGTTCCACTTAAAGAAATCCCAATCCCTCAGAGCCACATGCTCCAGGGATCTAAACCTTGTCATCACAATGAACAAAACATGCTGGAGGGATAGGTTCCTGACTCAGAGACTCCCCATACGCTGGAATAGACTGCCCATACATGTCAAGCAGAGCATCTCCTTGGCCCTTTTCAAAAGGAACCTTGATGATTGGATGGGAGATAGGAAATTCACCCAGGGGATCATGTCAGTCGTCCTGCTAGACAGGGGTCCATAGAAGTAAAATATTGTGGGAAGAAATATCCAGGGAATTGTTATGGCTAGGTTTGTATAGGCCCTAGGGCCATTAGCCTAGCACCAACCTATGACCATATATATATATATATATATATATATATATATATATATATATATAGAGATATATATATATATATATATATATATCTATATATGGCTTCCATACACTAGATCGAAATTTCACTAATTCGAAATAGTGCATGGAATGCTCACTGCAGCGAAAGTGCACTTAATATAAAGTACACTTACAAAAAGTTCAGTACAATGAACGGGTGTTGTACTGAACTTCCGTGCAGTACTCACGGACCATAGGGTTAGTGCATGGGTCATAGTAAGGGGATAGCCCATAGGGCTATCCCCTTACCATACCTGTGCCCTGACCCTAAGGTCCATGACAACTGCAGCGCAGTGAAGGACATAGCAATGTTCACTATTGTGCGATAGTCATGAACCTTAGGGTTAGGGCATGGGTTAGGGTAAGGGGATAGCTTTACTAATTATCCCCTTACCCTAACCCATGCCCTAACCCTAAGGTCCGTGACTATCACACCATAGTGGAGGACATAGCTTGTTTTTATGTCCTCCACTGTGCTGCGGTGTTTTCGGTGAAGTGCACTTAAGCAAAAGTTTGCTTTCACAGAAGTGAGGCTTCCTATTACAAGTTCGAAGTAGTGAACTTTCGTTCTTGTAATACGAATCCATATATATATATATATATATATATATATATATATATATATATATATATGAACACAACAAATACATATATGACCAAAGGCACCATTAATGGGAGAGAGGGGGCCCAATTTAAGTACCTCTTGTAATTATTGATATCATCCCCTCCTGCACAGCCAAACAGATTGTAACACAATACCAACACTTGCAAGTCTCAAACCCAGGACCCTACACAAGTTAGCCACAAGAAGTTAACAGTAATCCATCTCACCTGTACAATGTCAGGATGATATCAATAGGATATGCAGAACAGTCTGTCTACCACAGGGAATGTACAATGTTAAAGCAGTAAACATTCCAATGATACATATATATATATATATATATATATATATATATATATATATATATATACACACACACACACACACACACACACACACACACACACACACACACACACACACATATATATATATATGCAGATACATGGGTCTACCTCGCATTGTCGACACTCCAGAATGCCGACAACCATATGGCCA
This sequence comes from Protopterus annectens, assembly GCF_019279795.1. Classification (NCBI taxonomy): domain Eukaryota; kingdom Metazoa; phylum Chordata; order Ceratodontiformes; family Protopteridae; genus Protopterus; species Protopterus annectens. The sequence goes on along the minus strand of NC_056729.1, from coordinate 1,289,318,633 downwards.
ACACAATATGATCGACATTCAGAATGCAGACAATGCGGAACTGGCATCTCACTATAGTGCGGAATAAAAAGATTTCCATTTCTGCACTGTAGTGCGATCTCGGAGTTGGTATATTAAAGTTGGCAGGAGAGGGTTCAGGGGGGCAGAGCCCCCCTGCTAGCAGTTCAAAAGGAAGTTTATGTTAATTTTACTGATTTTATTCAGTTGTCGAGATTTAGGTTGTCGGTATTGTGGTGTCGGCCACATGCACACACATATACATATTGAACAGCCAGTATTCCTACAGTTTCCACCTTTTAAAATGGACAGTGTTTGATTCTTTCATACAAATCACAATTATTGCATGAAACATATACCCACAGAGAAGTCAAATGATATGTCACCACACACATGTTTGCATACATAAGAAATGTTTATTTGTGTACTATTTCAGTTGTATATGCCATTTCATATAGCTGTTAATGTGTTTGAAATACATACTAACTGAGCTGTTACATGTTTGAAATACTTACTAACTGAGTAATGCAACTCTCAAGCAAAACATTTTATACAGTAATCTGAAAGCATAACATATGTTGCTGTCCAGGCTAAGGCCTTCAAGTAGTCCAACAGTAAAGAAACACTGGCCCAGAAGATAAGAATCAATCAACAGAAAGTAATGCAGATGTAGTTCAGCAGCCTCCAATTACACTTTGTACTGAACCCCTAGGGGGAAAAGAATTAAGTTGTCACAATGAAGATGCATCTGTTACATAACAATGCTTAACTTAAAACATCACTATAACACTGACAAACAGAACTGTCTGTAAGACAGTAAGCACTAGCCCACCAATGTTCCCAAGGAGAAATGTATGAAAATGTACAGCCATATACCATAAGGTGTCTTACTACTGATATCCCTCACATGTTGTAACAGCCTAGGTTATATATGGTGCATACTTCTCTCTCATAGAATGACATATAACAGTGTTACATACACTGACCTCTGGACTGTACAAGGACACACACATTTTGTCCAGCTGTATCCCACATATATATGGACCCTTCCCCACAATATTTATGAGGATCCACAACTTCACTGGAATGATGGCAGAAATGCCAGCACAAGATAATGATAGGCCACTGCTTAACAACCTCTTACTGTATGACATATGGACAAAGCCTTGAATATAGGTGGAGGACAGAGGCTGGAACACAGGGTCATATTTGTAATATTGTTGTTATACACTGATAAAGTTGCTGTTGTTAGTGGATTGGTTGCAACATACCCTTATTCAGGAATATGACATCAGAAACACAAATGGATGTAGCCATATACTGATAGCACTCAACAGACAGAATGCCAGTGATATATCTGAGACAAGACCTTTGTGGTGGACAGACAAAACATAACAGCCAATCCTCTGGCCATCATGTGGATAAGCCCACAGTTGAGAGCTATGCAGATAGACTGCATTCCATTCTACACTAGTATGTACACACAAACCATGCAAAACTAGTGGTATACAATGCATATAACAACACTACTCACACTGTCTGTAGGTCTGGAACCTTATACAAATATGTAGTTGACCTGTGTCTGCAAGTCCTGTTGTAAGAGGTATTGCTACCTGCTGTCTATAACACTGCTGCCCACACACAGGAAGGATGTCCTTCATACAGGAAAGGTAAAGGGACAACGCCCACATGATTTAGTAATTTATAGTAGTGGGTTGACATGACAGTGGTAACTGGAAGTACTACTCAGCTGGCTGCATGCAGGTAGCAAGTGGTGGACACTGATTGGTGCAGAGGCCATCACTTGATCATGTACATCACCTACAAAATCCATACTGCAATCTATTCAAAGCAGATCAATCCCTGTAGTGGAGAGAGACAGAGAGAGAGAGAAAAAACAAACAAACAAACACAAACAAACAAACAACCAGTAAAAAAAAAGTTGTTCAACAACTGAACCTACAAATATCCCAAGTTAACTAAGGGGACACATCAAACTGTATCCAGAAGAGACGACAATCATACAACAAGTATGTGAAACATATATGCATGTAATTGAATGTAGTACTTGGTCTATAATAATGGGAAAGATGATGTGGAATGATTTATATGTACCATCAGGAGTTGTAATGATGTCCTGCTGAACAACTGCTATGGACAATAGTGTCTGTCCCTGTGGGCAGTCGGCCATACCTGTCAACAGTGCAGATCAGCACTGAATGACAAGATGTAAGTCATCATAGTGTGTGTTCTGTACCACAAGACATGTATATTAGTGTGGCAAGTAGCTGGTGGTAGAAGTAATGCCGCTATGATAGACACATGAGTTTCAGAGCCCACCACTTGCAGGACAGTCATGTTAACGTGTAATGTAGTATGCACAAACTCCAAAGATGTGTAATAGGCTTATCTGCAATCTGTCCCTATATATACTCCCTAATGTTATGCTGTGTCCACATGTGACACCTGTCTGTGTTGTAGCAAGGCAAAACAGTGCAGCTGTGAAAGAAGGAGAGTTAGAGAGTGTGGACCTGAAGTTTGAATGCGCCCCATATATATATATATATATATATATATATATATATATATTTGGGTCCCCTTCACATGGTCGACTTTTCAGAAAGTCGACTTTCACGTGGCTGAGACCATATGATCAACTTTCAAAAAGCCGAACATGGGGAACCGCTATCTTCAAACAGTGCGGAATGGGAAATTTCCCTCTTCTGCACTGTAGTGCGATCTCGGAGTTGGTATATTTAAGTTACGGGGGGGTGGGGGCAGAACCCCTCATGGGGGGTGCAGGGGGGGCTTGCCCCCCTGCTAACAGTTGAAAGGTAAGTGTTGTGTGTTTTCTGTTTATTTTACATGGTTGGTGTTAGAAAAATATGTACTTAAACATATACAGAATGTTAGAAAAACATGTATTTAAACATGTATAGAATTTTAGAAGAATATGTACTTAAACATATACAAAATGCTAGAAAAAATATGTACTTAGACATATATAAACTGTTAGAAGAATATGTACTTAAACATATATGTAGTGCAGAGTTAAAAACAGTATAATATGTAATGCATTTGATTCTATTTAACAATATGGCAGTAGAAATGATTTTGCATGTAACTGTTTGAAACGTAGCTGCAGTGTGGTTAACCTCTGACCCTGGCAGTAGCCAGCTCAGCAAGCTTATGTCTTTCAGTAACTATAATCTGCTGGGTCAGAGAGAAATAAATATGTATGCATGTATATCTTTCTTCCTTCCACCGAGAAGGATGGCCTTGTGAACACTATCAGAGATAGTGTACAGCTGCTAACCAGAGAGACAAAGGAACGTATTAAGAAAAGAACCGACCATTGTTTCCAAACTAATCTAAGAGCCTTGGAAAGAGTAACATCTACAGAAAGACATTGTAATGGGCCAGGTGCCTGCAAGGCTGTGTTATTCTCATGGGAAAGTTTTTAAAACATTACCTAAGCATCTTCTTATGAATGAAGTATTATGGACTATAGTGATGTAAATGCCCTGTGACTGACCACGTCAGTAAGGTGGGCAAAAGCTGATTGCAAATGGTATATAATTGAGGGTATTTCCTGTATAGAGTCAGTCAAAACTCTATACTTGTTTTTGTATAGTTTTTTGCCTCCTAATGTACATTAGTAAAGCAATATTGTTTGAACCTGAGCATCCTGTGTTATTGACTGTCATTTTGAAAAGCCTAATGATTTTTACAGTCTGATTTTAACAATTTATTTGACATTTTGGTCCTTCTGAAGCCGGAATTCCCTTGGTAAGCTGCAGGTCAGTGTGCATGGGTGGTAATAAATCTGCGCAGGAGAAGCTGCCAAAATGGTTCTTCTTAAAGTGAAAAGACCTCCGACTGAATTGTTGTGTGTAAATAGGCTGTCCACTTTCTGATCTATGGCTGAAGAGCGGAAGACTGGGCCCCAAGAAGGAAAATATGCAGTCATAAACGGGAGGCTCAGGTAAGAAGAATTTCCCTTTTTGTCTTTGTTTTAGATCAGGGACCAGGTTACACTGTACTGTTATTGAGATTTGTGATAGCAGGACGAGAACATATTGAAGTATTGTACTTTGACTCATAGATCAGGAAAAAAACAAAGCAAAGTAAACAGTCATTCTAGACACTACTGTGGATATAGGGAAAAAGATACCACGTGGTACAAGAGAAGGGTTACGTAACAGTCTTTTTTAAGACATGGGAAATCAGTGCACTGAGAGATCACGAGATCCGCCCCTAACAGATAATGTGAAGTATATGCAATTGCAGTGAGCAGATAATGTGAGATATTATACAAAATGTGTTAACAAATATGAATTTGATGGTAAACTAGATAAACTTTCACTAGTTAAACTCCTTAAACAGCTTAAATCTGATGCAGGAGGTCAGGCAAAAAAGCAGTACCAACTAGGCATACCTCAAGCACACAGGTGGATTGAGGAAGCAAATTGTAGAAAAACAGAAGCTTAGAAATTCAAAAACATTTTTTTAGACAACATAGTGAAAGGCCTGACAGACAGAATCTCTGAGAAATGAAAACTTAAAGCATACTGAACTTGCATTAATTAATGCATACAACAGGAAAATGAGACAATAGATGGATATTATGCTAGATTATTAGAATGCTTTAAACAACAATTAAAAAAATGCATTTTTAAAAGGTTGCATTGCCTCTATCAGTAGCTTTATTACAAAGCATATGATAGATCACTGAACAAGCAGGCTGCAAGCCTTACTTGAGTATGCTAGACATGCTGAAAGACACTTTAATAGTAAAAGAAAAAAAGGGCACAAGTCGTCACTGCTGAAGACGGAGCTGAAGTATTTGTATTACAGTCAGGTAAAACGGCATCTAGCTAGGGACTGTAAACAAAATAAGAAAGCAATGACAGAAGACAAAGGAGATGAGGACTGACTATATGATAGTGATAACAATCAAAAATCATCAGGAAAGGTTAATAAACAAAAAGAAAATGTGAATGTAGTAGAGGGAATAGAGGAAGTACAAACAGATGTAGAGGATAAAAATGGAAATGAAATTTTAGATTTAGCATTGTTGAGCCTGGAGCTCTACCTAGCAGATACAAAACCAGAAGTGACACATCTGGTGGAGGAAAGGGAAGTCAAATTCCTGTGTGACTCAGGAGCGTCACGGACTTTGATACACCCCTCCAAGTTACCAAAACATTCTGAATCACCTGATTATATATTAGTAAAAGCAGCAAATGGACAGCTATACAGGGAACCACTCTCCCATAATACAGCAATAACTGACCCCGTTTCAGGTATGACTCAGAAAAATAAAATTGTAGTTTCTGCAAAATGTCCAGTAAACTTACTGGGAAGAGACCTTGTGCAGATATTTGGCATAGCAGTAGTTCCTACCATGCAGGGTATGGAAGCACAAAGACAAATGGATGCTTTGTGGTGTGATCAGAGGGTGAAGTCTATTATTGGTACAGCCAGGACCTAGTTATGACTGGTCCAGGGGCAGTAACCAAAGAACTGATGAACGTAGCCATCAGTAAGGTACCCTCCCTTGACACTGATCAGCAGCACTTGTTACATTGTACTCTATACTACTGTAGCACACCAGGACCTGATAAAAAATATGAGCAAAAATTGTTAAAAAAAAATCCTGCTGACAGATTAATATTACAAACTTTATGTTGAGATACTGAGGGAAACAGTGTAGTAAGCTGTTCATTACCTCAGGAATTCATGAAATTGTATAAGTCCAATAGACTGCCACATGTCAGTTTGACAAGAAACAAAAGTGTTAAATGGGCAGACTTAGAAAAAGGTAACAAAATGGGAAAACAGACTGATTTAGAAATGTCAGGACAAGGGATACAAAAACGAAAACTGAATTGGTTGACACAGACACATACAGCTGTACACTTGCAATCTAGTGAGGACAGCTGATTAGCATTTTTATTAAAAGGAAAAGAAGAGGCCTTGTGTAAAATTCCAACAACTCTGTGGTCAACAGGCAAGCTAGATGTAGGGCTTATTCAAACAGCAGGACCAGTTACAATTACCCCAAAGTCAGCTTTTAGACCACAGAAAAGACAATACCTTTTGAGAAAGGATGCAGAAGTAGGAATTAAGCCTATAATAGCAGCATTACTCAAAAAGGAGTACTGGTAGAATCTCCTGATTCACCATGTGATACACCCCTATTTCCTGTTAAAAAAGCAAACGGGGAATGGTGGATGGTACAAGATTTACAAGCTGTAAATAATGCAGTAATACCTAGAGCACCTACGGTGCCAGACCCACATACCTTGTTGAATGATTTAAAGCCACAACAGAAGTATTTTACCGTGGTAGATATAAGCAATGCTTTCTTTTCAATACCTATACATCCTGATAGTCAATATTGGTTTGCATTTACATTTCAGGGTAAAAGGTATACATATACTTGACTACCACAGGGATATTGTGAGAGCCCAATAATATTTGCACAAAAAATGGCTAGCAACCTGGCAGGGTTTACCCACGGAGGTAGTCAAATTCTACTTTATGTAAATGACATCTTGCTAGCAGCACCCAGCAGCAGTGCAGGGTGGATAGAGTAGCATTATTAAAATTTTTAGTAATACAAGGACACAAAGTAAACAAAAGTAAGTTACAACTTTGGAAAAAACAGGTTAGATACCTGAGATATGTGATATCCAATAGAGGTAGAATACTAGATAAAGGAAAAAAGAGAAGAGGGAAAAAAAAAACAGCAATTTTGCAAGCACCCAAACCAACAACTAAGAAAGAAATAATGTCTTTCTTAGGTACAACTAATTTTTGTTGGAGCTGGGTACCAAATTATTTTACAATGGAGAACAGAAGCAGAAATGGCTTTCTGCAGGTTGAAGCAGTTAATAGCTTCTTCATTAGTTTTAGGACTTCCAAATTATCACAAACGGTTCTTTCAGACCGTAGATTATAAGCAAGGGTACATGACATCAGTATTAAAAGCAACAGCATGGGGATAAGCAATGCCCCATAGCTTACTATTCATCACAGTTAGACCCAGTGGTGCAATCTTTGCCTCACTGTGTACAAGCAGTAGTTGCAGCAGCAATGGCAGTGCAGGCTTCAGCCTCAGTGGTGTTATTCCACCCTCTCACATTGAGAATGCCTCATGCAGTTGCAATAATTCTGCTACAAGAAAAAGTTGCATACCTTTCTCTTGCTAGACATCTTTCATGTATAACTATACTGCTGAGCCAACCTCATATGAAAATTGATGCCCTTGAATGATGCTGAGGTGACATATTACGTGGATGGCTCATGCAGAAGGGGTCCTACAGGGAAGAATCTGGTGGGGTATGCAGTAGTTACAGACACTGAAATTTTAGAAGCACAAACTTTGCCACACAACTTGTATGCTCAAGCAGCAGAACTGGTAGCTTTGACAGGAGCATGTACTTTAGCAGAAGGCAAGAAAGTGAACATATATACTGATAATCAGTATGCTTTTTCTACAGTGCATGTGTTTACACAACAATGAAGAAAATAGAGGAATGATTACATCCAGTGGAAAACCTATTAATCATGCGCAATTTATTTTGGAGCTATTAGAATCTATTCAGTTGCCTACCAAAGTAACTATTTGTAAATGTGTAGCTCATACAAAACAACAGGATAAGATTTCAAAAGGTAATGCACGAGCTGATGCAGCTGCAAAGCAAGCAGCCTCAGACTCAGAAACTTTATTTTTAAATGAGGAATTACAACCCTTTGAGATTTTAGATTTAGACATGTTAAAAACAATGCAAATGCTTACTACAAAAGCAGAAAAACAAAAATGGGTAAAACAAGGTGCAATTTTGAGAATGGACTGTACATTTCAAAGGGAAAAAAACAATATTGCCGTCTAATTTATTTAGATATGCAGCTTTGTTGAGCCATGGACAGAGCCATGTCTCAACAGGGGGGATGGTACAGTTAGTAAATAGAATATTCCAAACATATGGATACATAAATTATACAATAAAATTTTGTGCAGCTTGTCATACTTGTAACAAGCACCATGCACAAAGAGCATTTAAAAACAAGCAAGGAGTTTCCTACACCACCATATCCGTTCCATACTATTTGTATGGACTTCATAGAGTTGAATAAATGTGAAGGAAAGAAATACTGTTTAGTGATCATACATATGTTTTCAAAATGGGTAGAAGCTTTTCCAACCAGGAATCCGGATGCAGCAACAGTGGCAAAGGCCCTAGTAAAGGAAATAATTCCTAGATTTGGCATACCGGAAAGAATCTATAGTGACAATGGGACACGTTTTGTCAATCAGACAATTCAGCAACTTGGGAGATTTTTTGGGATTTCCTTGAGGAATCACTGTGCTTACCACCCACAGTCAGCAGGACTGGTGGAGAGGTACAATGGGATTTTGAAAAACAAGTTAAGGAAGTTGATGAGTGAGACTCAGAAGAATTGGATTTGCTGTTTACCTCTAGCATTGCTGAGCATGAGAACAGTTCCAAATGTTAAGGGTTTGACCCCCTTTGAAGTAGTATTTGGAAGGGCATATTATGTGCCTCAGTGGAAAGCTCTCATGCCTGCAGAGCAGGAGGCTGACAGTTCATTAGCTAATTATATAAAGAAACTGTTAATGAATAAATCTGTTTTGCAGTTTAACTCTTTTTCAGATGAAAGACAGAACAAGAACAAATAACTTTCAATTTGATACACAAGGGCAAAATGGCCAAGAGTAAAGCAAATAGAAAAGCAGAGCAACCCCAGAACTATTGCATAATTATTTTGTTGGCTGTGCATTTGTTGACTATAAGTGTGACAATTTTTCTCTTATTGTGTTTTTTTCCTGCACTCAACCACACGAGTGAAAGTGAGAAGACGTGATGAACTGTTTATAGACTGGCATCCAAACTTTAACACATACCTGGCCATGAAACGTGTGTATGCAGAGACTATGAACATTTCAAATTGCTGGGTTTGTACAGCTATACCAACAGCATATAAAAGACTGTTAATGTCCGCTGTCCCCAGGAACTGTGAGATCACAGGACAAAATAGCTTTATTTTTACCTGTCACACAAAAAGGAGTTGTATGTTTCTACAAAAGTGATACCCTCCAGGTGGGCTGGAGTAATTGTAATATAACAATGTCTTATAAATGTTACATTAAAGTCAGAAGTGGGGGTACTGTTTGTAATACTAACTATGATTCATATCTGAGTTCAATGAAAACTACATTAAATGCAATACGTGACAATCTAGTCTTAACTAAACAATTGTCTATTAAAGATAGGAAAATGTTTCATGCAGGGATAACACGTATTAGTACCAAAGTAATGATTTTATTTGTGGGAAAAAGGCATATGAATGGTTACCTGAGAATTGGTCCGGCAGTTGTTTTTTGGGTTATCTGGTTCCAGCAATGAAGACATACTGCAGAATTACCTTTGGGTAAGATACGAAATGTAAGAGAAACAGCTCAAAAATCTGAAGGTCCAGTTAAGAAACCTGTGAATCCAGTTGGGAAGATCGAAGCTGGTTGAAAAGACCATAATTCAGTAAGAGACAGAAATAAATTGACTCATATGGACTTGGGCAACAGTGTTATATCCTGGGCAGGAATACTACCAGCCTATGGAGCAGTCAAATCGATCTGGGAGCTGAGGAAGCTGTCAAGATTTCTCGAAGTAATGAGTAATGCAACTTTTTCCGCCCTAGAATTGGTGACTGATGAACTGAATGCAATGAGAACTGTTGTGCTACAAAATCGAATGGCTCTTTACTTCACCCTAACGGCAAGAGGTGGTACACGAAGAAGAATGCTGTGCTTTTATCCCTGAGAATCGTCACGAGACAAATAAGCACCTAGAGGTAATTCAGCAAGTATCAGCAATGACTAAACCAGGCCCAAACCCACTGACGAACTTTTTCCAGAATCTGTTTGGGGGGTGGGGTTCTATCCTATTAAACATTTTAATTGCTATTTGTGTGGGTATACTCCTAATAGGAGCATGTGTTTACTGTGGAATTCCCTGCATGAAAAGATTAATCAAAGATTTCTGTTGATATATCTGTTACTGAAACTTTTTACCAAGATTTTGAAATTGAAAGATTGATACCAAATGAAATTCTTTCTGAAATATAAAACAAATGACTTGCCTAGTTGAAAGTTCCAGAGAGGAAGAGACTAGGAAATAAAATAATGTTGTTTATGTTTCTGAATAGGATGGAAACCATTAAAAGGAGGGAGAATGTTAGAAAAATATGTACTTAAACATATACAGAATGTTAGAAAAACATGTATTTAAACATGTATAGAATTTTAGAAGAATATGTACTTAAACATATACAAAATGCTAGCAAAATATGTACTTAGACATATATAAACTGTTAGAAGAATATGTACTTAAACATATATGTAGTGCAGAGTTAAAAACAGTATAATATGTAATGCATTTGATTCTATTTAACAATATGGCAGTAGAAATGATTTTGCATGTAACTGTTTGAAACGTAGCTGCAGTGTGGTTAACCTCTGACCCTGGCAGTAGCCAGTTCAGCAAGCTTATGTCTTTCAGTAACTATAATCTGCTGGGTCAGAGAAATAAATATGTATGCATGTATATCTTTCTTCCTTCCACCGAGAAGGATGGCCTTGTGAACACTATCAGAGATAGTGTACAGCTGCTAACCAGAGAGACAAAGGAACATATTAAGAAAAGAACCGACCATTGTTTCCGAACTAATCTAAGAGCCTTGGAAAGAGTAACATCTACAGAAAGACATTGTAATGGGCCAGGTGCCTCGCAAGGCTGTGTTATTCTCATGGGAAAGTTTTTAAAAACATTACCTAAGCATCTTCTTATGATTCTCAGTTAAAGCGTCTGCTGTGTGACGACATGCGTGAATGGGCGTTCCTTCGTTGAAGGTTGAGCGTTAGGCCCGGCAAGCCAGCATGTAAAACTCTACTGCCAATCATTAGCGGACCGGAGTTCCGCTGTGGCGACTAACGGGAAAAGCGAAGACACACACACACTTCTTATGAATGAAGTATTATGGACTATAGTGATGTAAATGCCCTGTGACTGACCACGTCAGTAAGGTGGGCAAAAGCTGATTGCAAATGGTATATAATTGAGGGTATTTCCTGTATAGAGTCAGTCAAAACTCTATACTTGTTTTTGTATAGTTTTTTGCCTCCTAATGTACATTAGTAAAGCAATATTGTTTGAACCTGAGCATCCTGTGTTATTGACTGTCATTTTGAAAAGCCTAATGATTTTTACAGTCTGATTTTAACAATTTATTTGACAGTTGGCTTTTGAGAAAGTCAATCATATGGTCTCGGCCATATGAAAGTCGACTTTCTGAAAAGTCGACCATGTAAAGTAGATCCATATATATATATATATATATATATATATATATATATATATATATATATATATATATATATATTGGTTCTTAGCTTCATAGGTAGATACTAGGCTATCTGCCTGAAGGCATTTATAAGCCTAGCCAGAATTTGTTGGCTTTCACCGCTCCCTTAGATTAGTTCCCTGTGCCTCTGTCCAGCAGAGCCACTGATGTGATCCCTGGGGTAAACTTTCTGTTTCCCATCCACTCGTCAAGGTTTCTTTTGAAGAGTGTTAGCGTGGAGCTCTGCCTAATGTAGATTGGAATCTTGTTTCAAAGCATGGGAAGTCTCTGGAACAGGAATCTATCCCTCCAGTACATCCTATTTATTGTTGTGGTAAGGTTTAGATCCCTTGAGTGTGTGGCTTGGGGGGATAATGTTTTCTTTAGGTGGAACATGTCCATCAATTCTGGGTTAGACATGGCCTTGCATGTCAGTCAGAGATCACCTCTGAGTAGGTGGTATGCAACCACGTACAGCTGGCGTTTCTTCAGTCGAGCTGCATAGGGCATCTGTTTGAGAGCAGTGATCCTCTTGGTGAGGTACTTCTGTGGTCTTTCCAGCTGTTGCAGGTGTCTTGTAAGGCACATCCCGAATGGGGCATCGTACTCTATTATGGGTCTGATGAGTGATGAGTAGAGGGGCCCAATGACCTCTTTTGATCTGGATGCAAACCCTTTTGTGATTAGGTGGGCCACATAGAAGAATTTTCTAACCACTTTGGCAATGTGATTATCAAAGGTGAAATTACTATCTACTTGAGTCCTCAGATCACTTATTACATCTTTTGTATTTAGGGGACTACCACCTATGTGGTAGTTTGTGGGTACTTTGTTTTTGCCAAAGGGGATGACTATGCACTTTTTGGCATTTAGTTTGAGGCCATGATTTTGACACCAGGTATCTGTCTCAGTGAGACCCTTTTGGAGGATGTCTGTGTCAGCCAGAGAGTCAGTTATAGCCCCTAGTTTGCAGTCTTCTGTGAACTTGGTCAGCCATAGTCCACCTGTGCTTGCCTGGACCTCTGAGAAGTATATGCCGAACAGGAGGGGTCCTAGGACTGAGCCCTGGGGAACACCACTTGTAACCAGTTTAGAGTCGGTCCTAGCTCCTGCAACTCTCACCATGTGGGTTCTGTCTGTGAGACAGTTGGCAACCCATCTTGTGACCTATGGGTTTATGTTCATGCTGGTGAGCTTGGCTGTAATACCAGAATGGGGAATGGTGTTGAAGGCCTTTACAAGGTCTAGGTAGGCTGTGTGTACCACCTTTCCCTCATCTATAGCCTTGGTAACTGTCTCAAAGAAGTCCACCAGGTTTAGCAGGCATGATCTGCCCTTAACAAAGCCGAACTGGGTAGGGTCCAGTGTTTGGCGGTTCCCAATGTCTCTGTTAATGAGTTCCATGATGATGCACTCCATAGCCTTGTAGACCAAGCTAGTCAGGCTTATAGAGCGATAATTCCCGGGGTCTGTTGTGGCTTCACCTTTGTGGAGTGGAATAGCCGTTGCTGTGTGCCACTCTATGGGTACATAGCCTGTGGAGAGGCTAAGTTTGAACAGTGTGTTTAGGTGAAGGGTTAGTTCATCTTTGAGCTTGTGTAGGATGCAGCCTGGTACACCGTCCAGTCCCACTGATGCTGTGTTATTGGCTTTGGAGAGGGCTGTTTTAACCTGAGTGTCTGTGATTTCAGGGACTCTACATTTTTCTGGTATGGTTATGGGCCCTTTTGAGGGTGAGAGGGAGGTGAAGTTTGCGCTGAACCTATCTGCCAGGATGTTGGCAATATCGGTCGGTTCAGTGTATTTTGTGCCATCTGAGCATTGCCACTTAGATTCTTGACATAGCTAAAAAATGCCTTGTGGTTATCTTTGGAGTCCTTGGCAATCTTTCTTTCGAAGCTCACCTTGGATGATTTTATGAGGTATCGTAGTTTCTTGCTGATACTGATTAGGGATGTCTTCCCTTCTTGTGATTTTACTCTTTTCTGTACTAGTTTCCCCCTTCTGTTGAATAGCTTGTTTATGGCAGGAGTCCACCAGACTGGTTTCCTTTTCAAGGAGGAGTGAGTCTTGTTTTATATATATATATATATATATATATATATATATATATATATATATAAATACATTTCTCCTACTGTTGAATGTCAGTGCTGCACTATATCTGTGAGAGGACATTACACATATCCATACACACACATATATATATATATATATATATATATATATATATATATATGCAGCAGTAAGTGGGTGCAAAATGGACAGTTATGTCTGATGTGAAATCCATGTTGGGAACACATTGCCCTTGTTTGTGAAAGTGGGATTAGTATTTTGGGGAAGGATAGTAGGTATACTTGAGGAGGTAGGTTGGGTTGGAAGACAGATAAGACAGCAAGAGGGGCGGTATATGACACATGTGATGAGTAAACACCATGGATGGGGAGTGTTGTTTGGAAAGTGGAAGCCCATGAGCCCCCATATGGAAACAATGGGACCAAGGTCCCCACTCATGGGCAGTCACAGCAGCATCTTCATGGCTCTGAAGGTGCCTGGGTTGAGTGCTGAGCAGGATGAGCATGCATACCCTGTTATTGTGTACTGAGGGCCTCAAGCTGGTGTAGCACATCCCCCAAGTCTCTGTGGAGCTCCCTATGTATCAGACCCTAGACCTGACTTCGGGTGACAGGATCCTGTCTGTGTGTGCTCCTGGGGGGGGGGCAAACACCATCCCCTGAGGTGATTCCACCTGAAGGTAGTGCAGGACCAATAGATGATGAGGTCCCAGGATGGGTCCCAGTTGTGCTGTGGCCTGGTAACATGGCCAGATGAGGTGGGAGAGGTGGTTCTGCTGGCAACTGTCTTCCCAAGCATACTATTGTGTCACTGTTATAGAACATATGTGGGTAGTAATAGTCCACACATTCCAGGATTATGTCTAACAGCATGCATAGATATCCCCGTTAACACAAAACAGTAGATGTGCAGCAGTCACATAGGAAACAGAACACATGCATATATGGAACCATAGTGGCCCTTACAATGGCATGCAGGTAACATTGTTCATAACAGGCCACCAATGATAGTGTTTCAACATGGAACATGACTACAAACACATTGCACAAATTGTACAATACAATATATGTCCCAACAGTAGGTCTGCTGTAGACATACCTGTTGAGTTATGTGATCAGATTGTTGTTGCAAATATACTGAGGGAGGGCAGAGATGTGTAGTAACAACTATTATATCCTTGCAGCATGAGGTCCTCAGACCTGTTTCTTTCAGGCACAATATCTTAGGAGAGACTTCCGATTTACAAACCCTAGGAGAATGACATCATCATCACATACCTGGTGCAGCACTACCACACCCTGTTTGGGTGTACAGCCCATGATTTGTGGGAGAGGACCACCCTGTGTTATGATCTTGTCCACAGGGTAAATGATGTCAACCTGCATAACTGCAGTTATGAGCAGGTCCGACATCGGTGCACTGATCTACTCCGCCATGCCTGCCGACGTGCTGCTGTGGTTAAGAGGGACCAGCTTACCATCCAGCCCCCCTGAGACATGCCGAGGAGCTCCTCATCAGCCTCGGGCCACCTGCCCACCCGCAAAGACAAGACCTGGCGGAGAGCATAGTGGAGGTGGGTGATACCCACACAATGGCTGAGGAGCATGCAGGTAAGGCCAAAGGACACATCAGTAGACCACTGTTGTGTATCCATCTGCGTCCATAGAGTTTAATCATGCATATGTGAGATACATAGTCTGTTGCTGCTTTGTAGTAATAAACAGATATGCATAATCTGTAGTATTGTGGGTTTGTGCTATTGATGTACTGTAATGCTGCTCCCATCCTGTACCAATGCCACAGGTATGGCTACTGACATTACATCTCTCACACAACTATGTAGGTCCCTCTGGTATACCTCCGGGGCAGCAGCCTGTAGCTGGTGAGTATGGTGTTTGTTCAGGTTTGCCAATACACTGGTCATGTTATGGCCATGGTATATTCCATGCACACATTTAACACACCTACCCATAATGCATGCTGTACATGTTCACTTATTGTTGCTGCTAACTGCACTGCACCACAGTGGTCACCATGGTGGAGTATGTGAAGGGTATGTAAGAGTCCTGCAATATAACTAACAACCTGTCATTGCAAGATGTGTGCACAGAGATGAACATAATAGTGGGACAAATGGCCTACAGAAGGGAAATGTCTGAAACATCACTCTTATACAGTGCTACAATAGTGTATATACCACTATTACAATGGCAGTTGTTACAGATCTACACTACAGCATATCACAGTACTGCATTCCACAACCCTTACAACCTGCAATGTGGTCCTAACAAGAGCAATGAGTGTGTAATATGGAATCCTATGTTAGGACAGAAAATATGAGGAATATATACCTTCACAAGCACAGGAAGCATATGTGTGCATACACTAAAATAACATATTGTGGAAGTAGCTTTTGAGGTACTGACAGCATGGATTCTTCATTAGTATGGACCTTCCAGCAAGTACAGGTCCTCAATGTCACACCAAGAAATGGTCTACTGTCCAAGACATTTGACCATCAAATGTGCCCACTTACCTGCAACAGAGGCAGCCATGGCTTGCACATATCTTATAAGCCATGGAATGGATCCCATACCCAACAGGTAGCATCCCGGAGTTGAACATGTAGCCTTACCTCACCATTGCATATACCATGGCAAACAGTACAGACAGTCATGTATGTGGCGAGAATGTATGGGGCAAGATTAATGTAGAAAATAAACAGATGGCCATCCAAGACATATGATGACACATGTTGCAAACTGGTCATGCAGGCTGCCTAATAACATGCCACAACACTGAGGGAGTTGCAGGAATGTCTACCAAGTACTGGCTGTGCAGTACCTGTGTCGGCAATTGCCTGGACTCTGCATAAGTGTGGCCCATGGGTTAGGGTAATCAGATGGGACAGTTGTACCATGGGAAACATCGGCCAGGGCTCTCTACAGGTAGCATATGCATAACAGCAAAAGTCCTCCAAAGGCATGTGTTGCAATGTGTACTGGTGTACCAAAACCAAGTTGTTAACCTACAGACAGTCTCAATTAAAATATATGTGCTGCACAACCAACACCTCAGACCCACCATCCCCATCTGTACCTTGCTGGTGCCAGTGTACACATGTATGTTTGCCATTCATTAGCAGGGACTAGGCCAGTACACATGGTGTTCAGAGTTTAGGACACTGCAAAATGACACTTGTGTAGTCCATAGTTGTCAAGCATCTGCAAAAAGGCTGAGGATTGGGAGGGGGTGTCATCCTGAAACACAACAGTGCACTGATGCAGAGATCCAAAGCTCACTAAGAATGGCTGTATCTGCACACAGTCAAGGTCATGAATTGTGGCAACCCTGACTCCACAGCAATAGTGATAGCACTGTATGACCTCCAAGGGCTGTGCACATGAGTTGACCTTGCAGTTATGCAGAGTTGGGAGACATTTGTAGTTCAGAGTGACCAAATACTGGCAAATGCAGATGGCCCATGCTAGTATACCCCTTCCAGGAATAGTAACTGCTGTTGTAGACATAACAGTTGGTGCAACAAATCATCATGATAAGGGTGTGCACACATATGCACCCACAAATTGTATGTATCTCAATCAGCAGCTACACAACTAACACATTTGTTTGATACTGCATTTGATTGCACAGGTCATATGTCAAATATCAGGTTTGTGTATTGTTAACATATGCAGCAATGTGGCCCCATGACATATCAGGGAAGAGAGTACTATATCAATAAGGGTGTGTACACTCACAACAGCCACAGTAAGGATTGAAGGTTGTCAGTGTAATTGTATTTTATTGGCTATACATGCACCGCTGATGATGAGATCTATAAATCAGACATCAGGCATTTACAGATGACATCTGTCCACATATCATCCCAGGTATGTGTCGGACAAACACATAGGGGCTGTGATCAGCAGAGCAAACATAACTGACACACATATACACATTCAGCAATGGTGTGTACACCTGTGAGGTATGGTGTACAGTACATGCCAGGGTGCCGAAAAGGTGCACAGCAATACTGTGTACATGGGTACAGTGTGTTCCAGGGGAAGGGGCATCACCTACCAAAACAACCCATGCATCACAGAGATCTATAATGTTGGTAACAGGGATTGACTATAGCTGCATGGCATGCTGTTGCGTGCCATATGTCATGCATGTTGACAGATGGGTAATGAGAGGTCTGTGTGTAATATCTTTGTGCAACCTCACCTGTAAGTGTGTGTGTGTGTGTGTGTGTGTGTGTGTGTGTGTGTGTGTGTGTGTGTGTGTGTGTGTATGTGGGGGGTGAATTTGACTGTAAGTGCTATCTGGTGGAGTGGAGAGGTGGGTTGATGTATGTAGAATGCGTATGTGTTTGTGTGTGTGTCCATGTATGCACACATGTGAGTATGGGGTTCTTCAAACCTCTCAACTTCCCTTAGAGATCGTGCAGTAGATGGACATGGACAGACACATTAGACATCAGGAATACTTTTCCAAAATGTAATCACAGGACAGCTGATAGTATAATAAAGTCTGCAGCATGAAAGATGCATTAGGAGGGAAAACTAGACACCAGGGATACTTTTCTAATTGCAATCAGTTGAAAGGTGAAAGAATACCCATGTATGCAGCACTAAAGATGCATTGGGGAATTACTAGACAACACCAGAGAGTGTTTCCAAATATTACTGTAGTCCACATAAAAAGGTAATAGAGAAACAGATCTTGCATCTACTGAACAATAGTTAAGTATGAAACTCCAGTGCGTGACATTATTGACTGACTGTAGTAGCCCATAACATATTGGGGCCATGCTCAAGACATCTGGAAAAAAAACAGGATGAACACTTGATGACGTCAGGGAGTCTTTGAAAAAATGACTCCAATCAAGTTAAAGAGTTAATGGAGTAACAGGTTGTGTTTTGTGATCACTTTTCTGAGCAATTAGAAGAATGATATGGTAATGATTAGTATTGACTGTAATTATTCAATACTGATGCAGGATGGGGAAAATAAGAGAAAAAAACTAGGGACATTCTGTAAACTCAGGGACAGGTAAGTAGTATGGTGGAATGTTACTGTGTGTTTGTGTGTGTGTGTGTGTGTGTGTGTGTGTGTGTGTGTGTGTGTGTGTGTGTGTGTGTGTGTGTGTATGTATGTAAGCAATGGCGTATGAGTCTTAAAGTGCATTTCTTGTTTTCCACTCACAGGTAGCGAGGTGGGTCAGGGTCCCTCCTCTAGGCAATCTGATGTTGGTATCCATACAGACACTGAAAATGATGATAGGTGCGTTGAGGCACTGGCAGGCTTGTCAGTGGCTGAAGCTACGCCATTGTTTGACATCCCACTGTTATCCACCACATCCCCGCACACAGTCACATTGCCTATACATACCCATCACCAGTGGCCATAGCTGAGGGACAGCTGGCGGTTGGTGGCATGGGACAGGACAGTGTGGTATCTATGGCATGTGTGTCTGGAAACAGCAGCCATAACCAGATGTCCAGCGAGGTACCATATAGGCAGATATACAGGGGTGCTCATTGGAGGCCTGCTGGTCATCATGCCCCTGGCAGAAGTGCCACATCTGGTGCCACCAGATGCATGTTTCAGGCCATCATGGAGGCGCAGGCATGTATGGAATGGTGCACCAGACAAGCTATAAGGGCTGCAGAGGACTACTCATTCAGCTGTTACTGACAACATTTGTGATCTTGCAGGTGCCCTTCGTTATTTTTCAGAGGTCATGGATACACGGTTGGTTGAGATGGTGGGAATCCTCGACCGTGGAATGTCTGTGCTTGAACATATGGTGGGAGTGGTGCAACAGCCACGTGGACGTAGGCCAGCAACACCAACAACTGAAGGTCGATGTGGACGTGCCAGAACACAGAGCTGCTCTCGTAGTGGCAGTACCAGCCCCAGCACTGCAGGATGGGTGCTGTCCACACCACACCACAGCAGGCCACATGCACGTGGCCCTGGCCAGTCCGAAGAGGGACCCAGATCTAATGGACATATGTCATCACCAGGGGAGAGTACCATATCATGGCTTGTACCTGGTGGTGTCCATGGAACCTCTGGCAGGCACATTTCTCATGTCCATGGCCAGAGATGGTGAACTGCACACCCTGCCAGGTACGGTCTGCAGCTGTCCAAGAAACCCCTGTATAGGCCAGCCACATGGCAGAACTGTGTACATGCATAAACACACACACATTACCAACACAGCTAGGGAAACCTCATACCTACACACACCAAATCACAACAGCCCAATTAATAATTCAACCCAGTCACTCACACACATGGTGTCAAACGCATGGCTCAGCCTAGGTCTCTGGCAAACCAACAACACACCCTGTGCATATGATGATACCCGTGCCACATCCCTGCCATCCATAACATCGATGCAGGGCAGGATAATATGGTTCTGATGCACAGGGTGACTGTACTATGGTCTACAAATGTAATGCTGTGTAACATGTTGTCAGCAGTAAAGTTTAATACTTACATGTCAGGAAGTGTAGCTGTCCAGCCATGATATATTATAGCTGTTAGAGTGATTGTGGTCTCCATAATGTATTCCATTTGTGTTGTAGGTGTCTATGTGTCAGCAGGATGTTGGTCTGCTGTTGTATCCTACATGGGGTATGGCACTGTGGTGAAACCTTGGCTGTGCCATATCCTGGTTACAGGTGAACACATGTCACAGGTCTGTATAACAATTACTGCATATGCCACATGGCTCATAGTTCTGGGGGTGTATACAGGTGAGTGCATGGTGGCTGATGTCAGCAGCCCTTCGACAGTGGATAATGGTAAGTGTACTGGGTGGTACACACCCCATGTTTGTGTATAACAAACACAGAGGCTTTGATGTTGATGCAATACACAGAGAATACTGTACACATGGATGTATACCTGTGCAAGGAACCCATTGTAGCCTATGTACTTCCACCAAGACAGAATAGGCACAACAACACAGTTGGAAAGAAGCAGTCTGCTAGTTTAATGTTATTGATGATGGTACTGGCAGGGTATATGTCCCCTTCCCCAATGTAGTGCAATCCTCAACTCTGTAAACATAGGTGAGCTGGTGTGGGTGGCACAGCCCTGCCCTTTGGAGGGTATGAGGTGCTGTAGCACCGCAGATAGTGTGATAGACAACTACTTAACCTGTTAACATGAACTATACAGTATTATAGTCAGCTAAGCAGGGACACACAGTCAACAGTAAGTGCAAAGATGGTGGGTGTGTTCACAAGAGCCACACCCAGCTATATATACCAACCCCAGTATATCTGTACACCTATACAGTGGGGAAGAGGGCATTTACACATTGTGATGGAATGTATTTCCACAGGATGTTACCTGTGAAATGTTAGCATTTGCCAGACAAGTCTCAGACAGATGACCTCCTGGGTCACGTATATTCTGCACATGGAAGTAGATTACTTCACTTACACATACATTTTTACTTGGCAACACTTGGACTAGGCCCCTACCTAGGTATGTAGTGCTACTGATGTGTGTGGCCTTAATTGCACACACCACACAGCTTTTAGGTTGAGGTGTGTTCCAGGATACATGTTACATGAAGAAAGTCTCCAGGTCTGTACAGTATGGTAATGGGGGATGTACTGGTTATTTATGGACAATACATAGTGTGACATATTGTCATATACACACTGACAAACCCATAAGAGTCATACAAACATCTGAGAGACCTGGGCTTATCAGTGCTAACTACCTTGTCACTGTGTCCATTCTGTTACAGATAAGTTGCACACAGCACATGCATAACTGGGCTGGATAGTGATATCCATTACCTGTATGGTTGATGGTGACAGTGGTCCCCATACAGTGGATCATGGGACATGTACTGGGAGTACTATGGTGTTAAGACAGTATATCCAGCACCCACACCCCACAGTGGATATTGTATGCACTGAAACCCATGATCCCCCTCACCTCTTAAAGGGCCCATCTCAATACCAAATGATTGCCAAATTTCAGTAATCACAGCCACACAGGTAGGAACCGCACTCTCCAAAGCTAAGAATACAGCATCCATGGGACCAGATGACATCCCGGGCTGTGTACTACATGTATTACAAAATGAACTGGCACCTCACCTAAGTGTCATGTTTAATCATAGCCTCACCTTAGGCTTCATGCCCACTGAGTGGTGTACTGCTACAGTTATCCCACTCCACAAGGGGGGATCCACCTTGGATCCCAGGAACTACCATCCCATCAGTCTGATGAGCCTGATCTGCAAAGGCATGGAATGCATTATCATGGGACTTATAAACAAAGACATTGACAACCTTCAAACACTAGATCCCACCCAGTTTGGGTTTGTGACGGGCCAATCTTGTCTCCTGAACCTGATTGACTTCTTTGAATCAGTCTCCAGAGATGTGGATGAGGGTAAGGCAGTCCACACAGCCTATCTGGATCTCGCCAAGGCCTTTGACACCATCCCCCACTCTGGCATCATAGATAAACTTACTAAGGTGGACATAAATCCCTGCATCATTAGATGGGTTGCCAACTGGCTTACTGACATAACCCAGACTGTAAAGGCAGCCAACTTCAAATCCAGCTCCAGACAAATGACAAGTGGAGAAGCTCAGGGTTCAGTCCTGGGACTGCTCTTGTTTGGCATCTACTTCTCTGAAGTACAGGCCAACACTAAGGGACTCTGGCTAACAAAGTTCGCAGATGACTGCAAACTGGGAGCCATTATTGAATCCCCAAATGATGTGGATATTCTGCAAAAGGGCCTTACAGAAACAGATGCTTGATGCCAGAACCATGGGCTCAAGCTTAATGCCAAGAAATGTATAGTTATCAACTTTGGGAAAAACCATGTACCCATGAATTACCACATAGGTGGCAGTACACCAAACACCAAATGTGTGATGAGAGACTTAGGGACACAGGAGGACAGTGGTCTCACCTTCAATAACCACATTGCACAACAGTCAGGAAATCCTTCTATGTGGCACACCTCATCACTAAGGGCCTTTCATCCAAAATAAAGGAGGTCATTGTCCCACTGTATTCATCCCTCATTAGACCCATTATAGAGTACAATGCCCCATTTGGTATGTACCTCACAAGACATCTGCAACAACTGGAAAGGCTGCAGAAATACCTCACTAAAAGAATCACAGGCCTAAAACAGATACCCTATACTGACTGTCTAAAAAAACTCCAGCTATACTCTGTGGCATATCGTCTACTCAGAGGTGATCTCTGCTTAACATACAAGGCCATGTCAAACCCTGAATTGTTGGACATGCTCCACTTAAAGAAATCCCAATCCCTTAGAGCCACATGCTCCAGGGATCTAAACCTTGTTATCACAATGAACAAAACAGGCTGGAGGGATAGATTCCTGACCCAGAGACTCCCATACTCTGGAATAGACTGCCCATACATGTCAAGCAGAGCACCTCCTTGGCGCTCTTCAAAAGGAACCTTGATTATTGGATGGGAGATAGGAAATTCACCCTGGGGATCATGTCAGTCACCCTGCTAGACAGGGGTCCAGGGAAGTAAATATTGCAGGAAGAAATATCCAGGGAATTGTTATGGCTACGCTTGTATAGGCCCTAGGGCCGATAGCCTAGTACCAACCTATGAACCTATAAACTTATAATACTCTGACATACCCACCATCACAAATTGATCAGGACTGCAATACAACCCCTTGTCTATCCCAAGAGTGCTACTTCAGGGATATGCATGTAATGCACATGCCACAGGGTTAGTAGGGTGATGCATTGTCATGAATCTCCTATGGTCAGCAATATTACTATCCCTAATACTGTCTGACAAGGCATATTGTATTAGGAGAATCTGGCCTCAGAATGCTGTATCCTACAAATATACACACATGCACACACTTGCCAGAACTCAGAGGGTATCCCATGCCTATCAACCCATTTGTACAACAGTGTTGTGCTGGTACTGCAAGCCCCAGGTAGCCCTTAGGGTGAAGATTGTAACAAGGTACATTTAATGTCCGGTACAGCAGCAGCCACATCTAACTATGGCAATGGGGGGGTGCGATGGGTGTGAAGGGCTTCAGGGTATTATCAACTATAGGTCTACAAACACACAGACACTGTTATTCTCAGTAATGTGCACATACACATTTGTCAGTACTGGGGTCCATTCGTGCAGGTGTTCATAGGTGTGTATGAGCTATTGTCCATGGAGAGATGGAAATGGAGGGGATATGTGTACAGTGGTATCATGCAACCTGCCATGCATCAGCAGGCCATCTATCAACAAATACCACAGGGGGTGATCCTCAGGGTGAGAGTTACATGCAACATCCAATCATCTGGTTGCCTCTTGCAGAGGGCCAGTGAAGTTTTCCAGTTGACATGCATGCAACATGAATTACATAAAATGGTCAGTGTCTGTCTTGGAGACCTGTACCCAAGCATGTTCTGTTGACTGTGGTAGTGTAGTTGAGGTATCCATGGCATGTGGTATGTACAGGGTATAGATTCCTAGCTGTGGCATTCATAACACAGCAGGGCAGACATGTCAGTGTCACTCAAGCATGGCTTGCCTGTATGCAGCCAAGATGGACTCCCGACATCTGCACTTCTGTACAAAGGACAGACAGACATCAGCTAGCCAAGTGGTTATGCAGTAGGATGACTGTGTTAACAGATGTCTGACACTGATAGGTATGGCATTACTATATGACAGCTGCCCTCAGTGACATGTCCTATACATACAGTAGTCTACAGTTAAAATATACATGTCAAATCAATATCCAGTAGCAAATACTCAATGACACACAGCTCACACACCAAGAACAAGATGGTCAGGACTCAGAGTATTTCTTTGCATGCAGGTGTGTTTGGTTCCAGGAATTCAATCTGCAATCTACTCTTACTTGGGAATGCACTGCCAACAGTAGTAATGTAATGATACACTACATGCCAGTGTGACTGCTTATAACCTGGGATACTACCCATGTATGAAAGACATTCAAACAGAAAAAGGGTGTTGTACAGGCCATATATATACCCAGGTGTCCCATACAGTAGACTCACTCCCCTTGCTACTGTAATGACAGCACATAGATGCATGTTATGTACATGGAATTAAATACATGTATTAGAGATGTCATTACCCTGCTATTTTATCAAACCAGAATGTGAGCACTGGTTAACAGGGCTGAGCCATGCTTATCAGGTTTCAGCATTGCTGCAATATGAATGCTAAGCAGATTTGCGCACTGGCAAGCGAAGTTGAAACGGTGTAGGTGCCTTTTTTGCTTAACTGTATGTTAGCAGTGCTTATCATCATGCAAACCCACGCAAACCCACTTAAAGCTGCTCAAAACTGCCTTAACCACTCTGTATCCAACAGCCCTTGATCTGCCCAGCAACAAAATAAACAGCCCTTACGGATCTTAAACCCAGGACCCTACACACTGTAGTCACAGCAGTTAACCACTAAGCCATCACAGATGTGAAAACTGTTGTTGTTTTTTCCAATATACCTGTCAGTACACATACTGAATAGTACAACTGCTATGACTTCTACAATTGTGTAGTACATGATAGTGATATTACTGTTGAATCATGTATGTTGTTATATCTAAATATACACATATCAGATAAAGACTGTGTGATACACCTGGGAAGGTATATACAACAGTCATGTTTACACATAACAAGGATATGGATATATATATATATATATATATATATATATATATATATATATATATATATATATATATATATATATATACATATGCAGATATATATGTACATGTACATACACATATATAGTCATATATATATGTATTTATATACAGCTGTATAGTGTGTTATATATATGGTCATATATAGATCTACCTGTATATATATTTATATATATATATATATATATATATATATATATATATATATATATATATTTGTATATCATATTATTATATATATATATATATATATATATATATATATATATATATATATATATATGTAAGCATACATATGTGTGTATATATATATATATATATATATGTGTGTGTCTGTATGTGTATGTATGTATATATATATATATATATATACATATATATATATATATATATATATATATATATATATATATATATATAAATATATATATATATATATATATATATGTATGTATATATATATATATATATATATATATATATATATATATATATATATATATATATGACATATGTCCATAACATGTAGTGGCGTCATACCTCAGCACCAATAGTCACAACCTCTTAGTGCAAGGGGATGTCATGTAAGTATTGCAGGTATAAATGTAGACTGTTGCTACTGTAACAGGGGTTGTCTTAACAGAAATGTGTGTGAAGTCACATCTGATATTGACATGTATGCCATAAGTTACTGACAGGCATCATAAGATCATCACAATGCAGTACCACAGATATCACAATAATGATACTGTGGAATACAGCAGCGATATGGCCAATAAATGTGGACAGTCTGACATACTCTGGCCAGTCCAGAGTTATATACAGAACCCGTTAGTGCAAGACATGTGGACCAAGCCTGACAAAACAGATGTTTACAGCCATGTAAATGGGAATATCACATAAATACTGGAATAGATAAGCTCACACGGTTTATGCACTCACACACTCCTGTCTGTCCTGACACATAATAACCAGAGGAGCAGAGGTCACAAGCCCACATACTACCCACTAGTTAGTGACATACATCTGTACAGCATCCAACTGCTTTGTCAGAAATACACAACAGTTATGGCGAACCGGCAGCAGTACATCTGACAAATATCTGGACATAACATCACACTGGGTAAGTATACTGAACTGCTAGGCATGTTGCAGACCACTGTGCAAATTACAGGCAGACTGCCACAACACTGGCCTACATTTCTTATGGGGGAATACACATGTACCTGCAAATATAGTAGGCTCTACAGGCATGCAACAGCATGGAGTAACAGACACTTGTGTGAAAGTGCATACACACAACCAATCTGAACACAGCCACAGTCAGAAATGGTAAGCATGCTTAATATTACATTATATGGACTGTGTGATCACCATCCTCATATGTGTCACTCACACAATAACCCTATATATACTGGGCCAATACACAGTGTATTCCAATGCCTAACTGTGGTATGGGACATGTGTTGATTTGGCCCTACAAACATGTATGTTGACAGGGTACCATACACTGGAACAGCATGCGACATCAGATAGAACAGGACCAAGAACAATGACATCTACCACAGTCTGTACACAGGCCAAGGTACATATTCACAGTACACACTCTGTGAACAATCACACAGACCTCACTACTGTACACACTACAACAGAATGTCCAGGTTTTGTCCTCAAATATAAGCCCTACTATACATAAGCTGTCTAGCAGTCTGATATCTTACTGGCTTGTTATTAGGTATGATGTCAGTAAATAATGGTGTACTGAACATATGCACTTCTTACTGCATGACATATGTACAAAGGTTGACAGAGTTGTGGCTGGAGGCACAAACACAGGGCCAATATTGACATGTTGCTGTGATAAACTCATACATTTACTAGTGTAACAGCATTTGTTGTGACATATGTCTTATGAGGGATATGAAGTCAGTGACTCACATGGCTGTCACCATGTATTGACTGCAATCCTCAGAGTATGCTACTGCATTTCTAAAAAATAGGACATGGGTGAGTAACACAACACATGTAAGACTCCAAATACTGGCCAGTCTGTAGATAGTCCTACAGGTAAGAGTTTCCTCAACCACATAACACTGTCATGACAGGTATTAAATCATGTAGACCAGCCATATCCACACAAACCCTGTTAAACCAACATTACCTCAAATGTAGAAGAGCAAGACTTACATTCTGTCCTCATGTCTGGAACATCCATCTCCTGTTTGTTGGCCTGTCTCCACAGTGTATGTTGTAAGAGGCATATCCCACTACCCTCTGTGATGCTGTTTGCCAAACACTGACATGAAGTCCTGCTCACAGTGAATGAAAAGGGCCAACACCCACATAATGTTCCTAGTTATAGGAGTATGTTTCCATGCAATTGGCTATGGGAATGTTACCACAGCTGTTCCACATACAATCAGCTAGTGGGGGACTGCAATTCATGCACAGAGCATCACTTGCAAAACACAAGCTGCTACCTAAACAAAGCAGGTGTACTTTTTCACATCCACCAGAGAGGGAATATGAGAAACAGACAGAGACAAAGTAAGAAAGGAAGGAGGTAGGAGAGTAAGAGCTAAGCATGTTTGTGTTACACACTTACCAGTACAGGGTTTCAAACCCCTGCCTGACTATGTGTTGCTATTACATTTTTATGCAGTTATTGCATGTGCCATAGAGATTACATGCTGAAGAGCAGTCCAAAGGTATCTTTGAGAGTGAGTGACATCAACAACAGTGATAAAGGAGAGATAAGGTAAGTGTAATACATGTGCCTGTCCACAAAAGCAGGTGTCAAGGAAGACACAACCACACTCTCTCAGGGACTCACACAAATTATCACAGTTGGCAGGGTCAGGATTAGAATTTCTAACTAACTAGTTTGCTACACTACAGTATTACGCAGGTATCACATGCACCACAGAGGTAATTAAGCTGATATATGGGCAAAGGGTATGTCAAGGTGACTGACATCAGAAGGCATGCTACAGTAGAGCAATGGGAGGTGTAGTGAGTGTGAATGGCTGTAAAATCATTAATCTCCACACACACTCAGACACAGATTTTCCAGTACTGATATGCATGGGTTCAATGCTTCACAGGTGTGTAGTAGTTGACTGTGCCAGAAGGCTGTACAAGGCTAGGCAAAGGGTATACATTGGCATCAGGCCACATGACAATGGTCTGCAGTGTGGCTCAGGGGTGTAGTCCCTGGATTGGCTAGTCCCTGGATTGGCCCACACAGGTGGGTATTGTATTTGCCATCCACTCATTTGGGTTACTAGTGTGGTGGGCCAGTGCTGTGCAATGCTTTCCATGTATGTGTTCTATATTCCATAACATGGATGGTGTCTGGGATGTGCACATGTCCCAAATGCATTTTCTCTTAGGTTCATAGGTTCATAGGTAGGCACTGGGCTATCTTCCTGAAGGGATATATTAGCCCAGCCACGTTGTGCGGTATTCACCGCCCCTTTGGTTAGTTCCCTAGGCCCTTGATCTAGCAGCTAGTACCCTTAGCCACTATCTAGTAGAGCTGTTGGTATGATCCCTGGTGTGAACATTCTGTTACCCATCCACTCATCAAGGTTCCTCTTGAAGAGTGATAGTGAGGGGCTCTGTCTTATGTAGATCGGGACCTTGTTCCATAGCAAGGGAAGTCTTTGTGAAGGGAATCTATCCCTCCAGCATGTTCTATTCATTGTTGTGCTGAGGTTTATATCCCTAGAGTGTGTATGGGGAATGGTGTCAAATACTTTAGCAAGGTCAAGGTAAGCCGTGTGTACCTCCTTTCCCTTATCTATAGCCTGACTAACTGTCTCAAAGAAGTTCACCAGGTTCAGGAGGCATGATCTGCCCTTGATGAAACTGAACTGTGTGGGGTCAAGTGTTTGGAGGTTCCCAATCTCTCCATTTATGAGTTCCATAATGATTCGCTCCATTGCCTTACAGATCAGACTGGTCAGGCTTATTGGTCGGTAGTTCCCACGGTCGGTTGTGGACCCACCCTTGTGCAGTGGAACCACCGTTGCTGTGCGCCATTCTATGGGCACATATCCTGTTGAGAGGCTGAGACTGAACAGTGTATTCAGATGTGGGGTTAATTCATTTTGGAGCTCACGTATGACACAGCCCGGGACACCATCTGGTCCCATGGAGGTTTTTAGCTTTAGATAGGGCCTTATTAACCAACGTATCAGTAATAATTGGAGTTACACAATCCCCTGGAATAGTAATAGGCCCTGCAGGTGGTGGTGGTGGGGGGATTTGCACTGACCCTGTCAGCCAAGATGTTGGCAATGTCAGTGGGGTCAGTGTATTTTGTTCCATTTTGTACTAGCTCAGAACAGACCTGAGCATTGCCATTTAGGTTTTTGACGTAACCATAGAAGGCCTTATGGTTATCCTTGGCATCCTTGGCAACTTTCTTTTTATAATTGGCTTTAGCTGACTTGATGAGGGCCCTCAGTTTCTTACTAATGCTGATCAGAGATGATTTTTCTACTTGAGATTTGGCCTTTTTTTGTATAAGTCTCCTCCTTTTATTGCATAGTTTGCTTATGGACGGGGTCCACCAGACTGGTTTCTTCTTGCTTGAGGAAGGAGTCTTGGTTTTATTTGGGATAGCACAGTCCATGCAATCCTGAAGATGTATATAAAGTGCCTTGGTGTAGGATTCTGCATCCTGGATATCATTATCCTTCTGCAAGGGAATAGTGAAGCTTTCCACTTCTGACGCAAGTAGTTTGAAGTTTGCTTTGGAAAGGATGTTTACGATGGTTTCTTTGACTGGGGGATGTGGAGGGGTGAGGATGTCCAGGGTTATCAGTTTGTGGTCTGATCTGACCAGAGAGGGAGTGATAACGGGTGTGGTACAATGGGCACCCATATTTGTGATGACTAAATCCAATATGCTGTCCCCTCTAGTGGGAGAACATACCAGTTGTTCAAGGGCATTTGAATTTATAAATTCTATGAACCACTGGGCATAGGAGTTAGAACTTTGGTAGTTCACCCAGTCTATACCAGGGTAGTTGAAATCACCCAAAATTATGGTGTTGGGTAGGACCTTTATATTTTCCAATGCTCAAGGAATGCTGAGGGAGCATCTTGGTTCATTGTGGGCGATCTATAACAGGCTACGAATTGAAATGTGGTTTTGTCTCCTGATAGTTGCACATGGATGATCTCTGGGGCATCATGCTGTGCCACTAACCTGGAGATGTGGGTATCCTTGATGAATATGGATACACCTCCACCCTTTGTACTGTGATCCGGTAACTGAGGCCGGAAGGTATGATATGAATTGTAACCTGGTAGTGCTGGGGTGCTCTCTGGAGCCTTGAACCAGGTTTCCGTCACTGCACAAACATCGATTTTCTCCATACTGAGGAATGCCTCAAGTGCGTGCATTTTGAGGTTGAGACTTCTGGCATTGAGTAGCATTATCCTTAGTTTTTGGTTACCTGTGCTGGTTACGGTGGTTGGTTTGTCCTTTGAGCCTTGCCTAAAAAAGGCACTATGGGGATGGCAAGAGCCTTGGCCAGTATTCAAAAGCCTAGGGGTGACAGGTGCAAACCATCTCTGGTGAAACAGCGAGGCTTGTCTGTCATGTACACTCTGACATGCGGAAGTGTACCTGGGGTGTCTGGGGCATGTTTTGTGGACAGATTGTTATCATCTGATGTGACATTCCTGACCTCATGTGATGAGAACTGGCTATGGAACTGAGGTTGGTCTTGCACCTACAATGACAGCATGATACAGGTATTCACTGATGTTAGTGGCATCTGTCCATACAGGGCATGTGTATAAGGCATGGTATTCCTTTTGTGGGTTACATTTGCTGACTCTAAAGTTGTTGCAGGTGTCCAGTGGGGAACATAGCAAAGGACCACTGTAAGCAATTATTTGCCTGTTGTAGGGATGGAAAAGGGTGCCATGTCCTCTGTAGTCCACTGCAATCATACCACGGTTACTATCTGTGGCCAATATGCAGGAACTACCAACATAGTGTTTGTTGCCTAGCCAAGTGTGTTTGTGTATGAGACATGGGTGGAGAGTGTTCTCTGGGTAATACAAGGGTTGCCTATATTGTTCCCCAATCCATAATGTCACATTTAAGGGTATGGATTGTCTACACCAGCCTCTCTGCTATTTGCCATATGTTGCCCTTGTAAGGTGGACATTGTGACTTATAGTAGGTCCTCAATATTAGAAATTTGCAAAACCCACCCCACAGTGAGTCCTGTTATTACACAATGACAGCTACCTCCACACAGGATGACAAACACACACACACTCACACAAACACACACACACACACACACACACACACACACACACACACACACACACACACACACACACACTTGATAGTGCTGAGATTCAAACCCCTACTTAGTAATGCAATGCTATTACAGTGTACTGCATTTATCGCACGCGCCACAGAGCTTATCAAGCTAGTTTTTCCTACAAAGGTGTATTTCAAGGTGAATGACATCAGCAGGCTTGCCAAAGTAGGGCAATGGAAATTGTAGTGACTGTGAATGGTCTCAAAAGCATTGATCTCTACACACACACACACACACACACACACACACACACACACACACACACACACACACACACACACACAGTCTCACAATTGCCATGTCTGGGATTATCACGCCTCCCTAGCTAGTACATCACACTATAGTATTACACAGTTATACCATGCACCACAGAGCTTATATGGCTAGCCCTTCCCCAAACGTGTATTTCAAGGTAAAGACATCAGCAGGCTTCCCAATGTAGGGCAATGGAAGGTTTAGTGACTATCAGTGGCCTCAAAAGCATTGATCCCCACACACACAAAAAGAAACAAACACACACAGAGGTTCACAATTGTCATGTCTGGGATTAGAACCCCAACCTAACTAGTACATTGGACAATAGCATTACACAGTTATAGCATGCACCGCAGAGTGTACATGGCTACTTTTTCCCCAAAGGTGATTATCAAGGTGAATGACAACAGGCTTGCCATAAGTAGAGCAAGGGAAAGTGTAGTGACTGTGAATGGCCTTAAAAGCATTTATTTCTACACACACACACACACACACACACACACACACACACACACACACACACACACACACACACACACACACACACACACACACAGTCTCACAGTTGCTCCTACATCATACTATAACATTACACAATTATAGCGCATGCCAATGAGCTTACAGAATTAGCTTTTCTGCAAAGTGTATTTCACGGTGAAAGACATCAGCAGGTTTGCAAAGTAGGGCAATGGAAAGTGTAGTGACTCTGAATGGCATTAAAAACATTGATCCCTACAGGCACAAACAAACATACAGCATATCATCTAAGGCACCATCTATCCTTTTAAAGGCTATATTAACCTCATTTTTCGACACACTAGAATATTTTGAATCATCCTTAATATTTGATTAATCTTGCCTTCATAACAGTTCAATGAATGGAATTTAGTTAATAATGATATCCATGATGTGGGGGATTTTGACAATGAACATGATTACCCCCCATTGTGCAGATGATACGGTTTATGAAGGGCTTATTGATGAAAAAACCTTAAGATATTTAAAGGTGGACAAACTGAGAGTACCTACAATTTTTGGAATTCCAAAGACCCATAAGAATGAGAATGACCCATCTTTGAGACCGATAGTCTCAGCTGATGGGTCTAAGACACTACCCCTTGCTAAATATGTGGACAACAAACTTAAATATTTATGGGTTAAAAGGAAAGCTATTCTAAAAGATTCTTGGGATCTCTTGAGGGAAATAACAAATGAATTATACCAGGAAGACCTTTTATTTATTACTATAGACATTGTTGATTTATCTTCATGTATCCCTTATTCCAAAGGGATGGAAATGTTTGAGGAAATTATTTTTGAGGATCATGAATTAAGTCATAATGACAAATTATTATGTGTTGGTTTAATGGACATGGTTTTAAAGTACAACTATATAGTTTTTAAAGGTGAGTTTTACCAACAAACCCAGGGTGTAGCAATGGGGGCCGCATGTGCCCCCACTTATGATAACCTTGTGTTAGCAAAATGGGAAGAAAAATATATACTAAACTCTGGGTTTGCAATACATTGGAGCCTCTATATGAGGTTCTTGGATGATATAGTTTTGTTTTGGACAGGAAGTAAGGAGAAGTTCAAAGAATGTATGATTTATATGAAAAACACTACTAACTTCCTGGATTTTACCTACACCCTTTCTAGTGAACGTCTGCAGTACTTAGATGTTGAGGTATATAAGGTTAATAACAAGTCTGATACCAAGATATTCAGGAAACCTACTTTTTGTAATTCTTTCCTTCATTATAAGAGTGCTCACCCCCCACACTGTAAAAAGAATATAGTTAAGGGTCAATTTGTTCGAGGTAGCCGGATGACAAGTTTGGATACTGACTACCAAAAAGAGTGTGAGTTACTCGAAAAAATGTTTTTTGGAAAGAGGTTATCCTTTGGAATTTATAAACAAAATTAAGGTTGAGGTAACAGTGGGTTGTCAGACTAAATTTAAACCGATACAAGGATCTAAAGAACACTTCTATGGTGGAGAATCACAGAAACATAAATCTAATTTTAGGGAAGCTATAATATTAGAATATAATGCCCTTAATGAAATTACTAAAAAAATCTTTAATAGGGAATGGGATAGGTTTGCCTTACTTTCAGATTTGGATAAATTACCTAACATTGAAGGTAGTTTATAAAAACTCTCAAAGTCTCAAGAATATTTTTGAAAATAGTGGCAACAATATTGTAAATAATAGAAAGAGATTAGGGACATATAAGTGTGGGCATTGTTCCCAATGTGGGAACATTATGAACGCTGATAAAGTTTATGTTGAGAGTAGGACTAGATGGGTCAAAGTACAGGTTATTATTACTGTGAAGCCAAAGGTATAGTGTATTTAGCTGTGTCCTTACAGTGTAGATCCTTCTATGTCGGTAAGACTGAACGTATGTTAAGGAGAAGGTTCTACGAGCATAAATATGACATAACTAAAAAAGAAACTAATGCTTTATACAAGCACACAAAGTTTTGTTTGAAAGCAGAATTTTCTTTTTTTGTGCTGGAACAGGTAAA
This sequence comes from Protopterus annectens, assembly GCF_019279795.1. Lineage (NCBI taxonomy): Eukaryota > Metazoa > Chordata > Ceratodontiformes > Protopteridae > Protopterus > Protopterus annectens. Next base: position 1,289,284,237 of record NC_056729.1, on the reverse strand, counting down.
GAATGAAATAAGGGGAGGCCTATGGGAGGAGCAAATTGAATTTAGAGAATTGTGGTGGCAAGTTACCCTGGAAGCAGGAAACCCCCCTGGGCTAAATGATTATGTTTTTATTCTACCTTTATTAAAACTAAGATCTGCCAACTCTTCAAGTGTTTTGAGGCGTAATATTACTTTCAGCCAGTAGATGGTACTATTTTATTACAACATTTTATGTTAAGATATATTTTTTAAAGTGGGGGAAAATATGTTTTAATATAGCAATAACCCACACCTGGGTGCGGGTAATGCTGGATTTATCCACGGTTGGTGTGGTTTGGTCACGAGGGCGAAGCCCAAGTGGCCAAACAAAGCCAACCGTGGGTAAATCCAGCATTACCCACACCCAGAAGTGGGTTATTGCTATTATACAATGACACTATTTAAGAAAAAAAATTACTTTTCTTAAATAATGGCATTGTATAATGCCTCCTTGCTGCCCTTCTGCAGCTGTCTGGTATTCTGCGGCAGTTCTGATGTACTGCGCATGCATATGCCTACACAATATATCAGAGTTGTAGGCAGAAACAATGGAGAAAGCAAGATCTCTGTTGCTTTTTACAATCTGTTTCGCTATGTTAAATGGGTTTAACATAGCGAGACAGCTTTAAAAAAAGCAACGGAGAATCTCCGTTGCTTTTTATAAAGCTGTCTCGCTATGTTAAACCCATTTAACATAGAGAGACAGTTTTGAAAAAAGCAACGGAGAAAGCAAGATCTCCGTTGCTTTTTACAAACTGTCTCGCTATGTTAAACTTGTTTAACATAGCAAGACAGTGTGAAGCAACAGAGATCTTGCGTTCTCCGTTGCTGTAAAAAAAGAGTTATAGTAATGGAAAAGTCCGGGCGACCAGACCTTTTTCCATTACTATAACTCTGATTTGCAATGTGCACGCTGACCAATCAGCATGCACATTTTTGAATATTAATGGGGGGTCATTGTATAATAGGTTTTAAATTATTTATTTATTCATGAGATGTAATGTATTATAATATATTTATTAACACTGATTTATTAATTTGGGAAACATGCAATATCTCTAAACAAGTTTTTTAAGATGTGTTTTTTTAAAAAGGTATTGGCTAGACATTGAATTAATTTCATTGGATATTTTAAGAGTTATGTTTTATTCCTGTTGGTCTGTAATTAATTAATGGAGGTATATATTTTTCAGTTTATGTCACACTGGTCATCTGATGAAGTCTTACAGTGGAGAGATGAAAATGCATGTATTGTGAATTGCTTAATGATATTTATTTAGTGTTTGTGGTTTCCTACGTATTTGTGTATACTGAATAAACTGTCTCAATTCAGCACCTTGTATTACCTTTTGCTGAGAGGTACCTTCTACGTGTGATATATATATATATATATATATATATATATATATATATATATATATATATATAGATATAAATCTATATATATATATATTTATAAATATATATATATATATATATATATATATATATATATATATATATATATATATATATGCCCATAACATGTAGTAGAGTGATACCTCAGCACCATAACTCTCAACCTCTTAGTGCAAAGGAACGTAATGTAAGTAATGCAGTTATAAATGTAGAATGTTGCTACAGTAACAGGGGTTGTGTCTACAGACATGTGTCGAAAGGCTCTTCTGAAACTGATATGTACACCATCATTTACTGACAGACATCATAAAATCATTATAGTGAAGTACCACACAAATCACAGTAATTATCCTGTGGAATACAGCAGAAATATGACCAATAATCATGGACAGTCTGAAACGATCTGGTCAGTCCAGGGGTATACACAGAACTTTTTAGTGCATGACGTGTGGACCATACCTGACAAAGGGGATGTTTGTTTACAGCCATGAAAATGGGGATATATCACAAATACTGGAGTAGATAAGCTAAGACAGTTGATGCATTCACACCCTCCTGTCTGCCTTAACACATATTATCTGGAGGAGCAGGGGTCCCAAGCCCACATACTTCCCACTAGTTAGTAACATACATCTTCCCAGCATCTCACTGCTTTTTCAGAAATACACAGCACTTATGGTGGCCAGGCAACAGTACATCTGATAAATATCTGGACATAACATCACACTAGATACATACACTGAGCTACTAGGCATCTCATCAAGCACTGTTTAAACTACAGGCAGACTGCCACAACACTAACCCACGTTTCCTATGGGGGAATACACATGTAATTGCAAATATAGCAGGCACTACAGGCATGTAACAGCATGCAGTAACAGACCCCAGTGTGAAAGTGCACACCCAAAACCAATCTCAACACAGTCACAGTCACATTATGGTAAGCCTAATTAATAGTACAGTATATGAACTGTGTGAACAAAACCATCCTCATATTTGCCACTCACACACTAACCCTACATATACTGGCCCAATTCACAGTGTAGTCTGATGCCTTACTGTGGTATGGGACATATCTCAGTCTGGCCCTACAAACATATACACTGATAGGGTACCAGAAACTGGAACAGCATGCAATGTCAGATAGAACAGGACCAAGAACACTGACATCTATACCAGTCTTTACACAGGCCAAATAACATATTCACAATACACTGCCACACAATACTGACACTCCGTCCACAATCACCATAAGTACACAGATCTTACTACTTTACAGACTACAACAGAATATCCAGGTTTTGTCCTCAAATATAAGGTCCCTATACATTACATGTCTGGCAGTCTGATATATCACTGGCTTGATATCAGGAATGATGTCAGTAAATAATGATATACTGTACATATGCACCTCTTACTGCATGACATATGGACAAAGGATGACAGACCTGGGGGATGGAGGCACAAACACATGGCCAATAATGACAAATTGTTGTGATAAACTGAGAATATTGCTGGTGTAACAGGGTTTGTTGTGACATATCTCTTCTGAGGGATATGAAGTCAGTAACACACATGGATGTCACCATGTACTGACTGCAATCATGAGAGTATGCTACTGTATTTCTAAAGGCAGAAAATGTGTGAGTAACACACCACATCTAAGACTCAAAACTCTGGCCAGTCTGCAGATAGCCCTACAGGTGAGAGTTTCCTCAACCACATAACACTGTCATGCCAGACTTTAAATCATGCAGAACAGCCATATCCACACAAACCCTATTAAGCCAACATTACTTCAAATGTAGAAAAGCAATACTTACATTCTGTCCCCAAGTCTGGAAAATCCCCCTTCTGTCTGTTGGCCTGTCTCCATAGTGTTTGTTGTAAGAAGTATTTCCAACTACCCTCTGTGATGCTGTTTGTCAGACACCCACATGAAGTCCTGTTCACCGATAAGGAAAAGGGCCAACACCCACATGAAGTGCTTAGTTATAGGAGTGTGTTTCCATGCAATTGGCTATGGGGCCAACACCTACATGAAGTGCTTAGTTATAGGAGTGTGTTTCCATGCAATTGGCTATAGGAATGATACCAGAGCTGTTCCACATGCAATTAGCAAGTGGGGACTCCAATTTGTGCACAGGCCATCAGCTGATCATGAGCATTACCTACAAAAGTCAAGCTGCTGCCTATGTAAAACCGATGTATTTTTCCAGATCTACTAGAGCAGGAGAGAGAGAGAGAGAGAGAGAGACAGACAGAAAGTAAGAAAGGATGAGAGAATGAGCCAAGCATGTTTGTGTATGATTTGTGGGTGGAGAGTGGTCTCTAGGTATTATAATGGTTGCCTATATTGTTTACTAATTCATACTGTCACATAGTAATTGCACATGGCAGTAGACATTTATGGCTGTGGATTGTCTACAATAACCTCTACAGTGTTTGACAACTGTTGGCCTTGTAATGTGGACATTGGGACATATAGGTCCTCAATATAATACTGTAGCAAGACCCACACTGCAGTGGATCCTGTCATTTCACAATCACCCCAACATCCACACAGGATACTGATTACACACACACAAACAGACACACTTACTAGTACTGAGTTTCAACCCCCTAGCTGGCTATATATTGCTATTACAGTGTTACATAGTTATCGCATGCGCCACAGAGATTACGTGTTAGCTGTCCAAAGGTATCTTTGAAGGTGAGTGACATCAGCAGCAGTGCTAAAGGAGGGGTAAGGGAAGTGTAGGAAGTGTGAATATACACAAAATTAGGTGTCAACAAAGACAACACACCCTCTCACACAAACACACACATTATCACAATTACCAGGATTAGAACTCCTACCTAACTCCTACCTAACTAGTTTACTACACTACAGTATTACACAGTTATTGCAAGCACCACAGAGCTTACATGGTTGAAACGTGGCCAAAGGGTTATTTCAAGGTGACTGACATCAGAAGGTGTGCTAAAGTAGGGCACTGGGAGGTGTAGTGAGTGTGAATGCCCCCCCACACACACACACACACTTGCCAGAATTGAGATCCATAGGTTCATTGCTTCACAGGTGTGTAGTAGGTTAATGGGCCTGAAGGCTCTATAAGGCTAAGCCAATGTAATAGCTTGGCATCAGGCCACATGACAATAGTCCCAGTGTGCCTCAGGGGTGTAGTCCATGGAGTGTTCCCCAGGGTGGGTATTGTATTCCCCATCCACTCATCTGGGTTTCTATTGTGGGTTGCTAGTGATTTGCACTGCTTCCCATGTATGTGATCTATATTCCATAACATGAACAGTGTCTGGGTTGTGCACATGTCCAACATGCATTTTCTTTGACATGCGGAAGTGTACTTGAGGTCTCTGGGGCATGTTGTGTGGACAGACTGTTATCTTCTGATGTAGCATTCCTGACCTCATTGACAGTATGATACGGGTATTCAATGGAGTTAGTAGCATCTTCCATACAGGGCATATGCATAAAGCATGGCATTTCCTTTGTGGGGTACATTTTCAGACTCTACAGTTGTTGCAGGCATCCAGTGGGGAACATGGCAAAAGGTCCACTGTACACATTTATTTGGCTACTGAGGGGATGGAACAGGGTGCCATATCCTTTTACTTGCTGGATAACACTCACTCATTCAGGAGATGTAACACATCAAAGTATTGTCTGATGTCAGTGGCACTGTTGTGGTCAACAGGCATGCAGTGCACTGCTATCACACCGTGGTTGCCATCTGGGAGGCAATATGTAGGGAACTACCAATATAGTGGTTGTTGCCTAGCAAAGTGTGTTCGTGTATGATATATGAGTGGAGAGTGTTCTCTGAGTAATAAAAGACTTGCCTACATTGTTCACTAATCTATACTGTCACATGTAGGGCTCTGGATTGTCTACACCAACTTCTCCAGTGTTTGACATCTGTTGGCCTTGTAATGTGGACATTGTGATATATACTAGGTCCTCAACATAATAATGTAGCAAAACCTGGCCTACAATGGATCCTGTTATTACACAATTACAGCAACCCCCACACAGGATACCGATGACAGACACATACCTGCCAGTACTGAGATTCAGACCCCTACCTAGCTATGCATTGCTACTACAGTGTACCACATTTATCACATGAGCCACAGAGCTTATAGGATGGATGCTGTCCCAAGATACTTCTAAGGTGAGGAACATCACCAGCCCTTATAAATACTGGCATTGGGTGATGTAGTGGGTGAGAGATCCCAAAAATAATTTTATCCTACACACACAATTACATTTGCCAAGAATGAGGTTCAAACCTCTATCGAGCAATCTTTTTGAACCATTATGTTATGCATTTACCACATGCACCACTGACCTTACATGGCTTAGGTTTGGTAACAGGTACTTCTAAGGTGGATGATATCTGCAGGACTGCTATAATCAGGCACTGAGATTTGTACTGGGCGTACATGGGGCCATAATATTTGAGGTATGGGCATACATATGTATGCATATGTACACACAAATGCTTGCCACGGATAAGATTCAAACCTATACCTATGTAATTATTGCTACTACATTGTTCCACATTTATGGCATGTGCATGGAGCTTACATGTTGGAGAGTTGTGGCAAGGTATCTTTGAAGGTGAGTAAAATAAACAGCAGTGCTAAAGGAAGGGTAAGGAGAGAGTAGTAAGTGTGAATGCCCATAAAATCAGGTATCATCAAAGACACACACACTCTTTCACACAAGCATGCACAGTTTCACAGTTGCCATGTCTCGGATTAGAACTCCTACCTAACTCGTATGGTATATTATAGCATTACGCAGTTATCACAAGTGCCACGGAGCTTATATGTTGGAGACTTGTCCAAAGGTATCATTAAAGGTGAGTAACATCAGCAGCAGTGCTAAAGGAGGAGTAAGGGGAGAGTAGTAGGTGTGAATGTCCATAAAATCAGGTATCATCAAAGACACACACTCTCTCACAGAAACACACACAGATGCCATGTTTGGGATTAGAACTCCTACCTAACTAGTATTGTATACTATTACACAGTTATTGCAAGCACCGAAGAGCTTATATGTTGGAGATATGTCTAAAGGTATCTTTGAAGGTGAGTAACATAAGCAGCAGTGCTAAAGGATGGGTAAGGGGAGAGTTGTAAGTGTGAATGTCCATAAAATCAGGTATAATCAAAGACACACATACTATCTCACACAAACACACACATTTTCACAATTGCCATGTCTGGGATTAGAACTCCTATCTAACTAATATACTACACTATAGCATTACACAGTTATCGCAAGCACCATGGAGCTTATGTTTTGGAGATCTGTCCCAAGGTATCTTTGAAGGTGAGCAACATCAGCAGCAGTGCTAAAGGAGGGGTAATGGGAGAGTAGTAAGTGTGACTGTTCATAAAACCAGGTATCATCAAAGACACACACTCTCTCACACAAACACACACAGTTGCCATGTTTGGGATTAGTACTCCTACCTAACTAGTATGGTATACTATAGTATTACACAGTTATTGCAAGCATCACAGAGCTTATATGTTGGAGATCTCTCCAATGGTATATTTGAAGGTGAGTAACTTCAGCAGCAGTGCTAAAGGAGGGGTAAGGGGAGAGTAGTAAGTGTGAATGTCCATAAAATCAGGTATTATCAAAGACACACATACTCTCTCACACAAACACACACAGTTTCACAACTGCCATGTCTGGGATTAGGACTCCTACCTAACTTATATACTACACTATAGCATTACACAGTTATCGCAAGCACCACAGAGCGTATGTGCTGGAGATCTGTCCAAAGGTATCTTTGAAGGTGAGTAACATCAGCAGCAGTGCTAAAGGAGGGGTAATGGGAGAGTAGTAAGTATGAATGTTCATAAAACCAGGTATCATCAAAGACATGCATACTTTCTTACACAAACACACGCAGTTTCATAGTTGCCATGTCTGGGATTAAAACCCCTACCTAACTAGTATGATACACTATAGTATTATGCAGTTACTACAAGCGCCTTTGAGCTTATATGTTGGAACGTTGCCCAATGGTATCTTTGAAGGTGAGCAACATCAGCAGCAGTGCTAAAGGATGGGTAGTGGGAGAGTAGTAAGTGTGAATGTCCATAGAAACAGGTATCATCAAAGACATGCACACTCTCTTACACAAACACACACATTTTCACAGTTGCCATGTTGAGGATTAGAACTCCTTCTTAACTAATATAGTACACTATAGTATGCAGTTACTAAAAGCACCACAGAGCTTATATGTTGCAATGTTGTCCAAAGGTATCTTTGAAAGTGAGTAACATCAGCAGCAGTACTAAAGGATGGGTAAGGGGAGAGTAATAAGTGTGAATGTCCATAAAATCAGGTATCATCAAAGACATACACACTCTCTTGCACAAAATCGCAAAGTTTCACAGTTGGCATGTCTGGGATTAGAAACTAGTATGCTATACTATAGTATTACGCAGTTATCGCAGGTGCCATAGAGCTTATATGTTGGAAAGTTGTCCAAAGGTATCTTTGAAGGTGAGTAACATCAGCAGCAGTGCTAAAGGAGGGGTAAGGGTAGAGTAGTAAGTGTGAATGTCCATAAAATCAGGTATCATCAAAGACGCAAACTCTCTCACACAAGCACACACAATTTCACACTTGCCATGTCTCATATTAGAACTCCTACCTAACTAGTATACTACACTATAGCATTACACAGCTATCACAAGTGCCACAGAGCGTATATGGCTGGCAGTTGGCCAAAGGGTTATTTCAAGGTGACTGATAGCAGGCATGCTAAAGTAGGGCAATGTGAGGTGTAGTGTATGTGAATGGGCCATAAATCATTCCTCTGGAAACACACACACACACACACACACACTCACTCACACACAACTTTACATTTGACAGGACTTGGGTGTACAAATGCTAGATGAATACTGATTTGTATTATCGTGTTACACAGTTATCACAAACACCACAGACACTATAGGGCTAGGGCTACCAAGAGCAATGTCTACAGTGAATGACATCAGCACATCATGTGATATCGGCCAATTGGATGTGTGGTGGATGGGACAGGCCTCATAATGGGAATATCTCTGTCACTGTCTGTTGTGTGTATGTTTGACATATTATAGTATGTTGGCCTTGGATATGTGTGAGTATTTCTATTCAATGTGTGTGCAAAGCATGAATGGTGTACAATTTGGTGTGTGTGCTTAGACATCTGCAAATGGCAAATATGTATAGTCCACTGTGTTGTCAGACATGGGCTTCATTTCTTTATGTGTAGGAGCATGCCCAGTATGACCGTCTGTATTGAGTGTGTGAATCCCTTCCAGGAAGGGTTGTACTCCAGTCCAGGGTTTGGTGTTATACACCTACAGCTAGCAACCTGTTTCTGCAGGATATCTGTAGATAGGTTGACAATATGGAGTCACAATGGGTGACAGATAGTGGGATATTGTAACTATTGCTGTCTGTGTTGCTTGTGTTACATGGTTGGTGTTAGCAGAGATATTCAGACATATGTACTGTTTTACACTGTAATGTATTATTTCAACTACTGACAGACATACATATTTTCTCAGTTATTTCCTGGGAAATACAAGATGAATGAAGCTGTGTCCAGTATTGTGGTCCGTAGCCTACATATTCTTGCACACTCCTGCAATTCTGGAGAGGTAGCTGCAGACACTTGCTGATGGGTCTGTGTAAATGGTCCAGCACCTTGGTACTATGGTGGCTGAGGATCCCCTTCTTGTACATATATCAATGTAACAGAATGGCCATATCCTGCTGTGACACAAGTGTTTGTGTTATATCAGTTTTTGCAGCTTGTTTTTTTCATATCCTGCTGTGGCCATACCTCTCAGCTGTACAGATTCACCCAGGTAACCCAAAGGCAGGGCTCATATATCTGGTCAGTTCCCCTTCACATTGTGGTTTACAAACAGGTTTGTAGCCACCCATTACTGCATTTGCAGGCAGGGGTAGTATGGGCACACATCAGAGTTTCAGACATCACACACTCCATGATGTCCATGCTTCTATACTCCCCCACTCTATTATTCTATCCTCTTCCTAACATTATATAAGTGATGTCTTTGAAGTATCCCTATAGTTGGCCCTTCATTACAGCGGTATTTTGGGGTTGGTCCACAATTCATTCAGTAGGACATGCTTGGCATGCTTCTGGAATTTGTCAACATGGTCTTGCATTTGTGTTCTGTTGACTGTGTTATGTTTTTAGTTGGGACCCCATGAGATACCATACATTGGCACTACAGGTGAGGCACAGGCTTTTGACAGAGGAGTGTAGGCCATTTGGTAGTGAGGTAGGCCATCTGTAGCAGGCAATTGCATTCTGTCACTCCTACATTCCCAGGCTGTGAGCCAGTGGATTCCCCTGCGGTAACAGGGTAAGTGTGCAAGGTGTTAATGGAAATAGTTCCTGTCCATATTAATCCAATGGTCTGGATGCTGGCAAGGTGTTGATTACAGCTAGGGACACACCTGTATGGGACACCTCTTCAGCAAGCTGCATTCTGCAGGTATTCCCACACTAAAGTGGGGTCATACTGTACATTCACAACAGCAAGGATATGACCTGTGATAAACCTGTGGCTGATGGTGGGGTGAGCTGAGTTTATGTGTGATATGGAAGATACCTGCAGCTGACTCACAGATATACATGGGACATTCCACTTATGCTGTCTTGTGCGGGGACATAGGCAGTCTCTCATTACTTCATAACTGTGCCTTTTGTGGTCTGCCAATGACTGGCCAGTCTACATCAGTATTCCATACAACACAGACAACAAATGTGCTGCAAACCTGTATGTACAGTTGCAAAGTTGTGTGCAGTTGACAGTTACATTTTATGTACTCTGTCTAATGTACTTCCACCTGTGTACTGCATGTATGTATGGGCCCACATTAATGACATATCCATCTTTCAGATGGTGGCAGACATTGACATCTGGACAGTGAGCATGGACGACTGCTGACATGGGTATTGCTGAGAAGCATTGTGGTTGGCACTGCAGTTGTTGGAACATGGCCCTGTCATCCACAGTACTGCTCATAAGTCACCGAGACACAACCCTCCATGCCTACATGCTGACCACTTCCAGACAATATTGAACAAACAACAACCTAACACACGGACCTGTGCATATTGCACACATGCAACAATCTATCCTGTAGATTGGGCAGCTCGGGTAATCTGTGCTCCACTGTTATTACACCTCACACTTACATGTTACTGAATTTCTACATAGAATTGTGGGGGGGGGGCACACCTGATGACTTTAAACATTTCCTATGACTGTCCTGGTATTTCAGGTACTCTGCTGGATTGCATTTCATTTTGTATTTTGACCTATCATGCAGACTGGAGGCATATCAGTAGAGTACGGATCTTAGGTTTTATTGACCTACATTTCAGTTTTAGACATCTTACCCTTCAGAACTAACATACAACTGCCAGACCTGTTGTAGTCAGTTTGTGAAGGTCTGGAGGGAGGCTGTTAACCAGTGACATCAATTGGAGGCCTTAGCCCAGCCTTTCTTTATGGTCACCTACACCTGTCCTGCTGGCTGAGGCTGGTGGTGGGTATGTGAGCCTCACTGACATGCATGTGTGTGTCCTATGGACACACATTTCGGCCACCACATGTACTGTAGTGGGATTTGTCACCTTGTCTAGTACTGCCTAGTATGTTGACACCAGTATTTGTTATGGATTACATGCTGCCCATATAGGTGTCCACTATCTGCTGCCATCCCATTCAGCCACCCAATTCCCTTGCATGCTCACTTCCAAACCATAGAAATAACTATCAGAACATACTATTCCATTCAGCAATTGATAGGAAGAGTGACTTACCTTGTGGCTATGCCAGTATTGAAGATGGTGCTGGAGGGCTGACTAGCTTAGTCCTGCACAGAAGCGTCCATGTAGGAGCAGGACTGCAGAAAGCCATACATATTAATGAGGGGCACAGCTTGAGCTCCTAATCCTACACAGAGCATATAAGAGTGCAGGGGGCGTATCTGATAGGATAGCTCTCAGAATATACATGCCCCTGCAATGCAGAGCAGCAGAAAGGCCTAAAAAATTAGCAAGACCGCTCATACGTGTCCGCATATCCCCACCAACATTCCCCCTTGTGTACAACAGCAAGTAAATACAAATAAATTGAACAAACCCCCTTTTTTATTAAAACGCCGATTAATACTAACAGTAGGTGCACAAGTGTGCCCCTCACTTAGTTACATTTAATGCAGCTTAAGTGGCTGAAGAGGATAACAAGGAAGATATATGCAAATGAAGCAGTATACCAATACAGTAGTGGGCAGACCACTCGCCTTGCAAGCAGACATTCCGGGTTCAAGTCCTGCTGTAGCACATTCCATTTTCCATGTGAAATCAGTATATGATCATGTTTTTGCTGTATAACCTACTAAATAACATTTAAATGTGAACTGGGGTACTGCATTAAATGCACATGTGTGGTGTCAGTGTCATAATGTTGCAAAGTCCCCAGATAAGCACATGTGACGCATACAGTATATGTACACAGGAATCATGGATACAAATGAAAGGTAAAATGAGTAATGAATGACAACTCCATACAGCTTCCAAATCCCCCACCTTCCCAAGAGCCATTAGATATTACTGTCTAAATCAGTGCAATTGTAAGCAGAAGTAAGCACTAGTAAGCAAGTGTAAGCACCAATAAGCAGTAGTAAGCATATTTAAACAGTAGTAAGCGGGTTTAAGCCTGTTTGCGTGGGGGTAAGCAATACTCACACAAGTTAAGCAATATTGAAGCTAACTCTCTGTAAACATATTTAACCAGAGGTTAGCATTGCTTATCCTCACATGAACCCACTTACAACTGCTCAAAAGTGCCTTAATCACTCTGTATCCAATGGCCTTGTTCTGTCCAGCAACAAAATAAACAGCCTTGCAGGTCTTGAACCCAGGACCCTATAGTCACAGTAGTTACCACCAAGCCATCACAACAGTACAGAAGAATGTGGTATCACCAAACAAGTCCTCACTATAGTACAATCAAACTGAACCTGTTAAAGGAATCAGTATACAGTCATATTTTCCATAACCAACTACATAACATAAATATGTGAACTGGAGTACAGCAGTAAGCCCAGAAGTGAGGTGTAATTGTAATAGAGTGTTGAATTCCCCAATAAAACACAAGGACCCCATACAGTGTACTTACACATGAACCATGGATACCAGGCATACCTATAAGATGTAATGAATAAGAAATCAATGGCAAAAGAAAATAAAATGCAAAGTCTAATGTAAGCAACCCTAAACATTGCACACGCCAGCATAGGAGGTGTAAGCAATGTGCAGACCAGCTAACTTAGTGTGCCCAGTGGTATACCCCTTTAAGCAATGCCAACCTTAGGTAAGCAGGTTTGCACATTTTCAAAACTGGCCAATCACAGAGAAGTGCAGGAAATTGGCCCTACTTAAACCCAACAGGCGGAAATACATCTCATAACTGGTTGGAACTTTCCCTTGCAGGCACCATGTCAGGAAGGGGAGAAGGTGTGTGCTTTCAGGTGCAGTGCTGGTGCATCCAGAGTCCAGAGTCATGACAGGACTCCTTGTCAAAGACCATGAACAGAGACTGCTGCAGGGCCAGTACCAAGGCTCCCAATATAAGGCGGAAGCCTGGGACCATCTCGCCTGTGACCTCACCAGTGCCACTGGCATACCCTGAACTGATGAGCAGGTCAGGCATCACTATGCCGACCTGAAGAGGCATAAGGGGGATCTCTTGGAGCAGTGGATCCAAGAGGCTAGAGCGGCAGGAGATGTCCCAGATGTGTGTAAGTATCACCCCATATGTGTAATAATTGCCGGCTCATGTATATCATGGATAGGTATGGCTAAATATTCCTCTTATGTCCCCCACAGCTGCAATGGAGTGGTCCACAAACCAGGAGGCCCATGTGATGTGAGGCAGGTCATGCATTTACTGTAATAGGAAATAAAACTAAAAGTATTAGTAAATTAATTGCCTGTATAAAACCTGTATTGTTCAAGGCAAGTACTGCATACACCAGAGAATATGGCAGGAAGAGTCTCATATAGTTTGTATGTAAATAAAGTGTAATAGCCTGACAATAAAGTCCTAACTGCTGGACTGCATGTGTATACTCTGGTATCATATGGTAGTGTAGATTTGTAATCATGGAATAGTACTGTTGTATTAAGCACTGTTACTCACACTGTACACCATAAATCAAATGTGTAGGAATGCCTGTATATGACTGGGGTAATCCCCAGAGGCCATTTAGTACAACTGAGAGACACAGAGACAGAAAACAGGGAAAAGGCAGACAACAAAACCTGAATAGCACATGCAACTGAGATGTGAACTGTTGTATTTTTAGCACACACAGCCATGGCTCAAATCTTGGCAGTGGGAGTAGTCTGCAAACAGAATCATACCCACAACTGTACAGATATGTCCAGAATGTCCAGTAAAGTGGCCCATATCTAGTGCCTGTCAACCTGTCCCCCTGTGAAATCAGTAAGATGATCCCAGATGTATAGGCAGCAAAAAGGAAATACAACTGATTAACACACGTCTATGAGAATAAAGCTGGCACACTAGCAACTCCCAAAAGCTTATGAAAGTAAGAAGCCACATATGTCCCATTTACACCCCCATGTTGTCAAGCTGTGGCCAGTGTGTGTATAGTAACAGAGTGAGATGTATGTGCATAATAGTAATGTGTAATCTGGTACTGTGTGTGGCAACATTCAGGTAGCGCTAACAAACATTCCTCCCACAGGTCTGTCAAATAACAACACTATGCCCCGAAATACAAGAATGTTACCCTGCACTGGTACTGTTTACGTTGGTATTGTATGGCATTGTGACTGATGCAGTTGCTCTGAATAATGAGGTATTACTCATCACTGTTGCCCACACTGTCCTACAAAATATAACTGTCAAGGAAATCTCTATATGAGTGTTGTAATACAAGGTCAGAATGTCAAAGCAGATAGGAGATATACAGCAATAGTTATATAGCACACACAACTCTGATGGACAGTCTGTAAGTTGTAGCAGACACAGCCATGGTCTGAATCCCGGGAGTGGAAGTAGGCTGCATACAGAATCATACCACACAACTGCACAGATAAGACCAGAATGTACAGTATATGGGCCCATATTTGCTGCCTGTCCCCCTGTTCCCCTGAGAAGTCTGTGGGATGATCCCAGATGTTTAGCCAGCAAACAGGAAATACAAGTGATTGTCCAACATTTATGAGAACAAACCTGTCACTGTAGCAACTCCTGAAACTGTTAGGAGAGTAATAAGCCAAGTATGTCCTGTCTACACCCCCATGTTGTCAAGCTGTGACCAGAGTATGTATAGTGACAGAGTGAGATGTATGTGCATAATATTAATGTGTAATCTCAAACTTTGTGTGGCAACAATCAGGTAGTGCTAACAATTACTGCTCCCACAGGTACGTCGGATATGAACACTGTGCTGAGAAATAAAAACCTTTATAACCCATACTGGTACTGTTTACTCTGGTATTGTAGGGAATAGTGAGTGTTGCAGTTTCTCTGAATAATAAAGTATCCCTGATCATCATCACCCACACTGTCTACATAATATAACCTTGTAGGAAAGCATGTATATGTGTGTGTCAAGTCAATAAAGGTTGAATAGGGCAATAGTCTAGATATGTCTCAGTACACCTGCATGTGGTCAAGACATGGCCAGAGTCTGTGCAGAAAGAGTTGGATAGCTGTGTGCACAACGTCAACCTGGAATCTGGGAGTATGTGTAAAAATAGTTACTGTTAACAAACATTTCCTCCACAGGTATTCCAGATAAGAGGTGTATACTGCAGGTAAAAGCAGGTCATGTATAACAGTGATGACAGCCATATCACTGTCCAAACTAAGGCTATAGGGTAGTGTAGTAATACTTGTAAGGTACAGATAACAGCACTGACTAGGAAAGTAATGTGGACTACAAGAATATACTAGTTGTTAATGGGCATCTTTCTCTCCCCCCCACCATATCTCCAACAATAAACTACATACCCACCCCAACCGGTATGTAATGTCTCCAATGTTCTGATTATGCCCTATTGTTTAATAAATATTTATATTTGTTTCCATGCATGTGCTATATTGAATTATTCCAACACTGGTGGCATGGTGCATCAATGTACCTGCAAGCTGTTTTTATTACCACTGTGGTCACATATATGCATGTGTTCTGTTTGCTATGCAACTGTTCCAGATCTGGTGTCTGGGTTAATGGGAATATCTATGCATGCTGTTATACCTAACCCTAACCCACATATGATGATAAAATCTAAAAACTATAGCATGTTTGGGAAGACTGGTCCCAGCGGACCCACCTGTTCCACCTCAGCTGGCGATGGCACCGGGCACCAGCATGTCTGGGGCCCAACCCAGGACCTCCTCGTCCATTGGTCCTGCACCACCTTCGGTGGAACCACCTCAGGGGATGGGGCTCACCCCCCGGGAGTGGGTGCAGACAGGTACTTGTCACCCTTCGCCAGGTCCGGGTTGTGGTGCGTAAAGAGCTCAGCATCAGCTTGGTTATCTTCTAGCAAGCTCGAGGGCCATGTGTCATGACTAGAGTGTCAGTCTGGCTTTGCGACTCAGCCCCCAGCACAGCCACCATCGGAGCTGTGAAGGTGCAGTGGTGACTGCCCATATGTGCGGACCTCAGTCCTATGGTTTCCACTAGGGGGCTCATGGGCTTCCGATTTCCCAACACCCCTCCCCATCAAGGTGTTTACCCCCCACATAGGTTCATAGGTTGGTACTAGGCTATCGGCCCTAGGGCCTATACAAGCCTAGCCATAGCAATTCCCTGGATATTTCTTCCCACAATATTTACTTCCCTGGACCCCTGTCTAGCAGGGTGACGGACGTGATCCCCAGGGTGAATTTCCTAACTCCCATCCAATCATCAAGGTTCCTTTTGAAGAGGGCCAAGGAGGCACTCCACAGTCTATTCCAGAGTATGGGGAGTCTCTGGGTCAAAAGCCTATCCCTCCAGCATGTTTTGTTCATTGTGATGACAAGGTTTAGATCCCTGGTGCATGTGGCTCTGAGGGATTGGGATTTCTTTAAGTGGAACATGTCCAACAGCTCAGGGTTTGACATGGCCTTATATGTTAAACAGAGATCGCTTCTGAGTAGACGATATGCTACAGAGTATAGCTGGAGTTTTTTCAGATGGTCAGCATAGGCCATCTGCTTTGGGCCTATGATTCTTTTAGTGAGGTATCTCTGTGACCTTTCCAGCTGTTGCAGACGTCTTGTGAGGTTACATATCAAATGGGGTGTTGTACTCTATAATGGATCTAATGAGGGATAAGTACAGTGGGACAATGACCTCCTTTTTTCTGCATGAAAAGCCCTTAGTGATGAGGTATGCCATATAGAAGGATTTCCTTACTGTTGTGGCGATGTGGTTATCAAAGTTGAGACCACTGTCCATTTGTGTCCCTAACAGACCTCCCACCAGTCCCAAATTGCTAATTTTTTACCGAGTTTTGTGGTCCAAATAATGGGGTGCCATGATTCCCGAGTGGCACCCCTTCATTTCCGATTTTTGTTTCTATATTTTGTATGTTTTTCACATTGTTTTTTTTAAAATTTTCATGCTTTAGCTGACATCATCGCGTGTGAGATGACGTCAGCTCACCAGGGCTACCAGCCTGTCGGAATTAAGCTTGCAGCACACGTATTTCTGGGTTTCTGGCTGGTTCAAATGCTTTGTGAGCAGGAACAAACCAGCTGGAAAGAACAGCAAGGATTTATTTTTATTTAGAAGAAGGCTCATATTTTATAAGGCTCAAGGATTTAACTAAAAACAAACTGTCTGGCAGCAAAAAAGGATTTGTTTAGAAGGCTCGGACTGCAAGGAACGAACCAGCTGGAAAGAACAAGGCTCGGACTGCAAAGATTTAGTAAGAGGGTATGAAGGCTCGAAAGGATTGGAGAAGGCTCACCCTGGCTGGTGAGTAAGCTGATTGGGGGCTGGTGGTTACAAAATATATTTGTTAGAGGCCCGTGAATGCGGATTATTGTATACTGAGTGTCTATTAAAAAAATCACAGGTATTGTGATCATTTGTGTTACCCAAAGGTTAGTAGCCAGAGTGAGACTGTGCACCTCTTGTTGTATTTAGGAACATTTGGAATACGTATTTGTTTATTTGCATTTGTTTAACAGAAAAGTCTGACTGGGTTTTAACAGTCCCTTTTTCGGTAGAGGCCTGCAAGAAGAACAGCTGCAGTGTTTTACACTGAACTTGAACATGAAAAACATAGAAAAGAGAAATTGCATAAAATGAGTATACAATTTTGCAAGAAGGTAGATTGCTATCAAAAATTGAAATTTCTATTATGATTATTAATGCTGACACATGATAAAAGTCTCCTTTTTAATGCAGTTGTTGGCATGTGTAAAAAAAGAAACAACGTACAGTAGAAAGTCAAAAAGCTGAAATAGAATGCCTGGCCTAAGAACATTGAAATATGCTGACAATTGTGTATGGTTTTGAGTAAGGAATACTTAAAATGCTAGTCAAAGGTGCATTTTGAGCTTTGTTTCCAGATGGGCTGTAAGTAAAGAAATGAAATTATTAATGAATAATGCAGATGTAGAATAATATTTCAGGAGAATCAGTTGTTTCCTTTGGATTGGTATCTTAATGTCAGGTCACTGGCATACTTTGACATAACATAGTTTGTATACTTCTTCACTGGATACATTGTTTGCCATAGTCTGTAACCTTTTTATTCCTTCTTTCAGCACTAAAATGGATTTTAATTCTCTGCTCCATCTGCCAAAGCAAAAAAATATTTTAATAATGTGAAATGGCTCCCTGGTAGTATGATAGCTTTAGGCTGTATCTCTGGAAAGATGCTTTTTGCTGGTATGCAAAACTGCGAAAAGATTCTATTTCTATGGGGTATTCTGGCACACATAACATTCCTCTTTATATAGGTATGTCAGTCGTGATTTATATATCATAGTAGGGGGCAGTTTGCCCTCTCTAGGAGCACTATTTGTATTCATGAATTAGCATTAACCACTATTGGAGTGAGAAATATTACCTGTTAAGTCAAGTCTGGGTTATGTTTGACAGTTTATTGTTAATTTATGTGTTACATACTCTTGAACTTATTTCTTTTATATGTTGTCATGGAAGGTTATATTCTATTTAGATAGAAGATTGTCTCTAAATGTCTCTTGTCTCTGCCACTCTTTTTCATCTAAGACTGTAACTCATAAAATCTGTGGTTTTCAGGATTTTTGTGGAAAATCACTGCAGTGCAGGATTGAATTAATTAAATAATGACAGGCATTTGAATTTCAGCCTTCATATTCTTCAGAAAATAAATATTAACACACAACCTTTTATTCTAGCAACTTTTTAAGTTTATAAAATCAGTATTTTAAATGTGTCCATATTTTGGGGCTGCATTCCCCCATTATTGGCTTTGTCCAGGTTTTGGTGCTAAGAGGTTGAGAGCTATGGTGAGAAGTGAGAACTGAATTCATTAAATGATAGCCATTTAAGTTTCAGTCTTCCTAACTTTCATGAAACTGCTGATTTGACATGGTGGTATATTGCTCTGGCTGTAGTGTGCAGGGTCCTGGGTTTGAGACTTGCCAGTGGAATGCTTGGTGGTAACACAACATTTTATTCTAGCAACTTTCCAAAACTATACAAGCAATGTTTAAAATGTGTCCCTGGCTTTTGGTCTTTTGTACCCCCCCCCTCAAAAAAAAAATGAAATTGAAAATAAGTGCAAGAAGCTGTGCAAGATGTCTATGGCTTACACTACTGTCATTCTATTTATAATGTGGGTGTGTGGACACACTGGAAGTTAACTTTTATGATGGAAATGTTCTGAATTGGTCATTATTGGTTCATGCATTTTGTTTCATTGCCTACAGCTTACTGGAAAAATGTTCAAACAAATGTAAAATGCACTCTGTCTAACGTGTGCTGTATTATACAAGGAATATAATTTAATAAAGATGGGAAGGTGTATCAAAGAAAACATGTATGTTTCTTGGTTTGTGTGCAAGGGGCCAATGATTTGAAAACAGCCCAAAGGTAATCTTTATCCACCACTGGCCAAATGTATTTTCTTTGAATGTGGTGTGGGTTTCAATGCTGCTTCAATGAATGTGAGTTTCAGTGGCAGAGAAGTTTTAATGCCAAGTCTATTTTCGTTGTGAGACAGTGTTGCTTTTTTAGCAGATGTCTATTGGTATTTGTGCATTGGGTTGTAAAATGTAAAAATAAAATCCAAATAATAATTGTATTAGTAAAGCAGTATGCATGCATGCACACATTAGTGTTTATGGTAAATGGGCGAAATAGTCAGGTAATGGGACATTGGAATGGCTGCAGGGGGACTGTGGTGCCATATTATGATCGTCTGTTCTTCAGTTTGCATTTGACAGCTGGTATCCCA
This sequence comes from Protopterus annectens, assembly GCF_019279795.1. Classification (NCBI taxonomy): domain Eukaryota; kingdom Metazoa; phylum Chordata; order Ceratodontiformes; family Protopteridae; genus Protopterus; species Protopterus annectens. Next base: position 1,289,264,243 of record NC_056729.1, on the reverse strand, counting down.
CAAGTCCATTGGAGTGGGTGGGGTTATGTAATTATGTATGCAAATTAGTTGTTAATCAGTGTATAGATTTGTACCTATTTTTCATGGGCCTTGTCCAGATTTTTTGATGTTTCCAGGTTGAGAGGTATGGTCCCTAAGTCTCTCATCACACTTTCGATGTTTAGTGTACTGCCACCTATGTGGTAATTCATGGGTACATGTTTTTTCGCAAAGGGGATGACTATACATTTCTTGGCATTAAGCTTGAGCCCATGACTCTGGCACCAAGCATCTGTTTCTGTAAGGCCCTTTTGTAGAATATCCACATAATTTGGGGATTCAATAATGGCTGCCAGTTTGCAGTCATCTGTGAACTTTGTTAGCCAGAGTGCCTTAATGTTGGCCTGTACTTCAGAGAAGTAGATGCCAAACAAGAGCGGTCCCAGGACTGAACCCTGAGGTACTCCACTTGTCACTTATCTGGAGCTGGATTTGGAGTTGGCTAATTTTACACTCTGGTTTCTGCCAGTAAGCCAGTTGGCAACCCATCGAGTGATGTAGGGATTTATGTCCAGCTTAGTAAGTTTATCTATGATTCCAGAGTGGGGGATGGTGTCAAAGGCCTTGACAAGTTCCAGATAGGCTGTGTGGACTTCCTTACCCTCGTCCAAAGCTCTGGAGACTGATTTGAAGAAGTCAATCAGGTTCAGGAGACAAGATTGGCTCTTCCCTAACCCAAACTGGGTGGGATCCAGTTGTTTGAAGGTTGCCAATATCTTTGTTTATAAGTTCCACGATATTGCATTCCATGCCCTTGCAGATCAGGCTAGTCAGACTGATGAGACTGTAGTTCCCGGGATCCAAGGTGGCTCCCCCCTTGTGGAGTGGGATAACTGTAGCTGTACGCCACTCAGTGGGCACGAAGCCTGAGGTGAGGCTATGAGTAAACATGACACTTAGGTGAGGTAACATTTAATTTTGTAGTTCATGTAGTACACAGCCCAGGATGTCATCTGGTCCCATGGATGCTGTATTTTTAACTTTGGAGAGTGTGGTTTCTACCTGTGTGGCCATGATTACCAGAATTTGGCAATCTTTTGGTATTGAGATGACCCCTTTAGAGGGTGAGAGGGGGATGAAGTTGGCTCTAAATCAATCTGCCAGGATATTGGCAATATCCTTGGGATCAGTATATTTAATGCCATTCTATTGTAGCTCAGAGCATATCTGAGCACTGCCATTTAGATTCTTGACATAACTATAGAATGCCTTGTGGTTGTCTTTGGAATCCTTGGCAATTTTATTTTTGTAACTAGCTTTGGAGGATTTTATGAGGGAACTCAGCTTCTTACTGAGGCCGGTAAAGGAGTTTTTTGCATCCTGGGAGTTTCCTCTTTTCTGCAACAGTTTCTATCTTCTGTTGTATAGTTTGTTTATGGCAGTGGACCACCAGATTGGCTTCCTTTTTTTGGAGGAGAGCATCTTGGTTCTATTTGGGATGGCACGATTCATGCATGAGTGTATGTGCTTATACAGTGCCTTAGTGTAGGATTCAACAGTTGAACTTTCAGCTCCCATCCCGAGTAGCATGAAGTTGGCTTTGGAGAATTTTTTTATGGAGGTTTCCTTACTGGAGGGTGGCAGTGGGATGTGGATGTCAAGGGTGATTTGCTTATGGTCATACCTGACCAGTGAGGGGGTGACCACTGGTGTAGAGCATCTATCTCCCATGTTGGTAATGACCGGGTCTGGGATATTGAGGCCCCTGGTGGGACAATGGATTAGTTGATCCAGGGCATTGGAATTTATGAATTGCAAGAACTGTTGGCAAAAGGTGAGGGCACCCAAGTAGTTTTCCCAGTTAATGGCGGGTAGTGGAAATCACCCAGTATTAGGGTGTTTGGCAGTATCTTAATATTTTCCAGTATGTTTAGAAAGGTTTATTGAGAATCTTGGGGCATGGTGGGGATCTGTAGCAAGGTACAATTTGGATTGTAGTCATATCTAGTGTTAGTTGCACCTGGAGAATTTCAGATGCATTTTGTTGGGCAACTAGCCTGGAGGTGTGAATATCCTTGGTGAATATGGACACTCCTCCAACTTTAGTGTTTCCAGCTTGGTTTGGTGGCCAAAAAGTGTGGCAAGAGTTGTAGCCTGGAATTGCAGGGGTGTTCTCTGGAGCCTTGAACCAGGTCTCAGTTACTGCACAGATATCTATGTTCTCCATTTTTAGGAGTGCCTCGATAGAGTGCATTTTGAAATTTAGACTTCTAGCATTGACTAGCATTACCTTCAGATTTTTGCATGCTTGTATCTGTTATGGTGGTGGTTTAGTCCTTTGTACCTAGCCTAAAAAAGGCACTACGGGGGTGGCAAGAGTTTTAGCCAGTAATCTGAATCCCAGTGGTGACAGGTGCAGACCTTCTATGGTAAAGCATTGTGGTTTGTCGATCATGTTGTCCCAGGCAGACAGATACTGGATCTCCTTTGAATGACACCAGAAGCTTAGCCAATTCTTGAAGTCAATCATTTTGTCCTTATACTGTGGTATCATTCTGGGTGAAGACAGGATGCTACTCACGGTAATGTCATACTTGCCTGGTGCACATGATCTGAGAGTTCTTCCATGTCTCTTTTCATGTAGTACAGGGAGGTACGTCTCAAGTCATTCACTCCTACATGGACAATGATAGAGTCATATTTGTACTTGTTGCATTATGTGGTGGATCCTGGCACCCGACAAGCAGCTGACTGTAATTTTCTCCTTGTTCAGCCTGGTCAGTGGGACATCAGTGTGCCTGACTATAGAGTCACCTATGACTAAAGTGTTGTGTGACATGTGTCACATACTGCCCCTGTATGTGTCTTGTTTGACTTGTCTGTTAAACTACCCAACCTACCTTCCCAAATATACCTACTACCCCTTCCCAACATCCCACTCTCAGCAGAAAAAAAAGGGCAATCTGTTACCAAAAAAAAAAATCACGCCCCATACATAGCTGTCCATTTCACACATGTGTCGACTGGACAAATGTAATCAGGTCTAATTGGCATCACAACATATTATTGTTGTCCTCACCCCTCTCTCAGGGGTTTGAGTGTCCAAATCTACCTCCAAATTCAGTGTATATGCACAGCTGTTGCTGTAGAAGAAATGGGCAGCTATGGGCCTTCACTAAACCTCTCCTGCACATCCCTAGCTATTTTTCCTACTGTTTTTCCCTCTTTGTATCCCATTTTCACCACTTTTCTATCAACCCTTTTTCTTTTGTTTTAAAGAAATTAGCATGGGGTAAGCAGGAGTAAACACTTTTAAACAGCAGTAAGCAGGTTTGCGCCTGACAGGTTAAGCATTTTAGAAACTGAGTATAAGAAAGTGTAACTGGAAGTTAGCAGTGCTTACCTCTGCGCAAACCCACGCAAACCCGCTTGCAACAGCTAAAAAGTGCCTTAATCACTCTGTATCCAACAGCCCTTGTTCTGCCAAGCAACAAAATAAACAGCCTATGCAAGGTTCAAACCCAGGACCCTGCACACCATAGATAATATGATTTACCACTACACCATGTGAGACATACATAATCCTGATGTTTTCACAAACATATCATTCAGCCCAGTCATTCAACAGTACAGGGAATGTATTCCAACATGTAGATGTGTGTGTGTGTGTGTGTGTGTGTGTGTGTGTGTGTGTGTGTGTGTGTGTGTGTGTGTGTGTGTGTGTGTGTGTATATATATAAAACATATCTATACATGTAGATATATATATATATATATATATATATATATATATATATATATATATATATATATATATATATATATATATATATATATATATATATATATATATATATATATATATATATATATATATATATATATATATATATATATATATATATATATATATATATATATATATATATATATATATATATAGGTATATACAGACATGTATCTGTAGATAACAATGGGAACATAACATAAACATATATGTCCACAAGCACCATTACTGGGGTTGAGAGGCCCCAAACAGCATACGTCTTGTAGGAATAGTCCCCCTCATCAGCCAAACATGTCTGCCATGCAATACACTACCAACTGTTGCAGATCCCATACCCAGGACCTGACACGACATGGGCACAAGATGTTAACAGTACTCCATCCCACCTGTATGATGTCAGGCTGGTATCAGTAACATATCATGCAGTACAGTCTGGCTCCCATAGGGAATGTACAATGTGGAAGCAATCAACTTCCCTAGGATACATATACACAGACAAATATGTGCAGATACATATATATATATATATATATATATATATATATATATATATATATATATATATATATATATACATGTATATAGATATAGATATATGTAACTACACATACACACGCAGAGATAAGTACAACAAGATACATATGTAGAAGGTGCACAAAATATGGAACAGCCTCTATGCCTACAGTTACCACCTTACCAACTGGATATTGTATGAGCCACCCATACAAATGACAATCGTTGCCTGCAACATATACCCACAGAGAACTCAAAGGATATAACATCATACACAAGTTTGCATAAATGGGAAAGCTTTATTTGTGTACTATTACAGTTGTATATGCCATGTCATATAGCTGTTTAGACATGGACATCCATATAAACTGAGTAATGCAACTGTGGAGCAGGTATACTAATACAGTTGTCTGGAAAGGTTTACAAATGTTGCTGTCCAGGCCAAGGCCTTCAAGTAGTACAACAGTAAAGACAGACTGGGCCACAGGATACCAAACAAGCAACAGTAAGTAATGCAGATGTATAGTTCAGCAGCCTCTATCTACACTCTGTAGACAATTCCTAGGGGGTAAAGACCTCAGTTGACACAATGGGATGTAACTCTTACATAACAAGGCATAACTGACACCATCACAAGCACACTGACAAACAGAACACTCTGTACGGCAGATGGCAGTAGGCTTGCATTTACCCAATGTGGATTGTATGGTGATGTACATCCAGATACTTTAAGGCAGCTCACCCCTGATACCCCCACATGTTGTGACAGCCTAGGTTAGTTATGGTGCATCCTCACCGGGCTCAATAATACAGGGTCATATATGACTGTTACATATACTGGCCTCTGGAGTGCATAAGGGCACACATGTATTGTGTAGAGGAAGCCTACAAATAAATGGCCCCAACCCCACCGTATGTGTGGGGGACACAACAGCAGTGGACTGATGGCAGGAATAGCAGCATGTAATGCTCACAGCCCACTACAGAACATCCCCTGACAGCATGTCATATGTGCAAAGCCTGGTATGTAGGTGGAGGACAGAGGCTGGAACACAGGCCCATATGTGGAAAGCTGTTGTCATACACTAAGCAAGTTGCTGGTGTTACAGGATAGTCTGCAACATACCCTTAGTCAGGAATTTGAAGTTAGAAACAGAAATGGATATAGCCATGTACTGATAGCACTCAACACACACACTGCCAGTGAAATATCTGACACAAGACTTCTGTGGTGGACAGACAAAACACAATCAGCACACATCTGGCCATCAAGAGGATAGGCCCACAGTTGAGAGCTATGCAGACAGACTGCATTCCAAGGTAAACTAGTATGCACACACAAACCCTGTAACACAAGTACTATATAATGCATCCAAAAACTCTACTCACACTCTGTCTGTAGCTCTGGAACCGCCTACAAATATGCAGCTGGCCTGAATGTGCAGGTTCTCCTGCTGTCTGTAACACTGATGCCCACACACAGGAAGGATGTCCATCACACAGGAAAGGTAAAGGGACCATGCCCACATGATGTAGGGATTTATAGTAGGTGGTTGCCATGACAGTGGTAACTAGAAGTACTACACAGCAAGCTGAATGCAGTTAGCAAGTGGAGGACACTGATTGGTGCAGAGGCCCTTACCTGATCATGTGCATCTCCTACAGAACCATTCTGCAATCTATTCAAAGCAGCTCAATCTATTTACTTGAGAGAGACTGAGAGAGAGAGAGAGAGAGAGAGAGAAAGAAAGAAAGAAAGAAAGAAAGAAAGAAAGAAAGAAAGAAAGAAAGAAAGAACAAGCCTAAGGCAAAGGCAAAGCAAAAGCCAAAGGAAAATAAACTACAATAACATCCAGCAAATTATCCAGAACAGACATCATTCCCACAACAGGTATGTGAAGTATATATGCATGTAATTGAATGTAGTACGTGGTCCATAATAATGGGATAGATGATGTGGAATGACTTATATGTGCCATCAGATGTTGTTGTAATGATGTTCAACTGAACAACTGCTATGGACAATAGTGTCTGTCCCTGTGGGTAGTGGACCATAGCCGTCAACTGTGCAGATCAGCACTGACTGACAAGATGTAAACCATCATAGTGTGTGTTGTGCAATGGGAAGTATGTATATTACTTGGACAATAGCTGGTGGTGGAAGTAATGCCATTATGATGGACAAGTGGGACCCACAGCCCACCCCTTGCAGCATACTCAGGTTAATCTGTAATATAGCATGCAGGAATCTCATAAGTGTGTAATAAGGTTACCTGCAATCAGGTCCTACATATAACCCCCCTAATGTCAGGCTGTGTCCATATGTGGCACCTGTCTGCGTTGTAGCAAGACAGAACAGTGCAGCTGTGCAGGAAGGTGTTGTGAGATTGTGGACGTGATGTCTGAATGTACCCCACATATAGATATGCATATGTGTACATATGTACACATGTATAATATATATATATATATATATATATATATATATATATATATACACATGTATGTCTACAAATATACAGATACCCATGTGTAGACATATATATGAGCACATATATACATCACATATATCTACACATGTATTGATGTATACCTATATGCACATGTCTATATATATACAAACACAAACATATATGTATGCAAATACATGTCCCCTATATTACTACCACAGTGATGCATGCTATGTGTGAGGTAACAGCACACATAGCAATTCACACAGATATCTACAGCTGGCACTGTGTGCAACATGGATGGGTATGCCACATGTTAACCCCTTGTTGGGATCACATTGACCTCATCTGTGAAGTATGGAATGGGAATATGGGGAAGTATGGCAGGCATAGTTGTGGAGGTGGTCAGGGTTGGTAGATATAGAGGACAGTCTACAGGGGTGGAATGTGACACATGTGGTGGGCAAACATCCTGGATGGTGTGTGTGGTCTGTGATGTGGATGCCCCATGGGCTCCAATATGGACACAATGGGAACAAGCCTCCCACCCACTGCTGCTCACAACAGCTGTCCATGTCCTGCAGGTGCCTGGCCTGGAGGCTGAGCAGGAGGAGCATGTTGGCCCTGTGAATGTGTACTGGGTGCTCCATAGTGATGTAGCACATCCCACATGTGTCTTTGGAGCCCATTATGAAACAGACACTGGACCTGACCTCATAGACAGGAACATGTCTGTGTGTGCCCCCAGCGGGGGACAACAGCTCATGGGATGGTTCCACCTGATGGTATTTCTGGACCAGTACATGAGAAAGTCCCAGGGTGGGACACACATGTGATATGGCCAGCTAACATGGGCAGATGGGTTTGGAGTGGTGGTTCTGCTGGCCATATAGTACATATACATGTTATTGTGTCACTGTTATAGAGCATATGTTGGTAGTAATAGTCTACACAATATGGAACATGTCCAACAGCATGCATAGATATCCCCAATAACACAGAATGTTAGATGTGCAGCAATCACAAAGCAGCCATACCACAGGCATATATGGAACCATAGTGGCCCTGACAATGGCAAGCAGTTGAATATTCTGTAACAGGCCAGCAATGATAGTGTCCACACAGGGAACATGGCAACAACCACATAGCAGAAAGTGTGATACAATACAATATCTGTCCCACTGGTAGATAAGCTGTAGTCATACCTAATGAGTTGTGTGCACAGTTTGTTGTAGCTGATATGGTTGGGGGGTGATAGAGATGTGTATTAAGAACTGTGATAACCTTGCTGTATGAGTTGCACAGACCTGTTCCCATCTTTATGTATTTCAGCCAAGATGTCCCATGCAAGTCTGCCAACTTATTCAGCAGCCGAAAATGAAGTGATGATCACATACCTAATACAGCACTACCCTGTGCTGTTTGGCAGGGCCACCCATAGTCAACAGGAGTGGACCGCCCTGTGGAATTACCTAGTCCACAGTGTCAATGATGTCGGACTGCACAACCGCAGTTATGAGCAGGTCCAGCATCATTGTACTGACCTGATTTTCAATGTCCGTCGGCATGATGCTGCAGTCTTGGGGGATCACCTTGCAACAGGGGGCGGCCATGCCATTCATACCCCCTGGCATGGATGGAGGAGCTCCTGGCCAGCCTTGTGGCACCTTCCTGTCTGGCCAGCCACCAACCACTGGACACCTGTGTGGAGGTGGGTGTCACCCACACACCGGCCGAGGAGTGTGCAAGTAAGGACACAGGGCATATCAGTAGACCACTGTTGCTTATACATCCACATCGGTACAGGTAGATCATGCATATCTGACATGTCATAGATATATTGTGTTGCTGCATAGTAGTGATAAACAGTGGAAATGTACCATTGATGTATTGTAATACTGCACCCACTGCCACAGGTGTCATCACTGACACTGCATATCTCACCCTCTTACGTTGGTCCCTCCGGGATACCACCAAGGTGGCAGGCTGTAGCTGGTGAGTATGGTTTATGTAGAGGCTTGCCAACACACTGGAATGCATTGGTGATGGCAAATTCAATGCACACATCCATGCAGACATCTAACACACCTACCCAGAATGCATGCTGTACATGTGCATGTATTGTTGCTGTGAAATGCACGGCATTGGAAGGGTATGGCAGACACTTGCATGATAACTACAATCCTGCCATTGCAGAATATGTCCACAGGGAGTAACATAATGGTGGGGGACATGGCCTACAGTAGGGACATGTTTGGAACAACACCCATATACAGTGCAGCACCAGTGTACATACCTGTAGGACAATGGTAACTGCTGCAGAGATACAATATGGCATATGGCGTTACAGTAGTCCACATTAACAGCTGAGACTAGGCTGTAACATGTGGTGTTCAGTGTATGGGACACTGGAAAGTGACACACATGTGCAAGGCTTACTTGCATGCATCTGCAAAAAGGCTGATGGATGGGGGGTGTCAGCATGGCACACAGGTGCACAGCAGCAGGGAACCTAAGGATGTTAAGAATGGCAGTATCTGCACGTAGTCAGGTTCAGGACCTGTGGCAGATGTAACCCTACCCCCATAGCAATAGTGACAGCAGTGTGTGAACACCAAGGAATGTGCACATGAGTAGACCTTGCAATCATGCAGAGTAGGGTGACATGTGTAGGGCAGACTGAACATACACTGGCAATTGCAGATGGCCCATGCTGGTATATCCCCACCAGGAGTAGTGACTGCTGTAGTACACACAACAAGAGATGCATCAAACCATCATAGCACACATAGCAGTCAGCATCCCTACACCTAAGACATTGAGTAGACACTGCATGTGAAAGTACAGGACATATGTCACATATTGAGCACATGGACTATTAAGAATGCATTGATGCAGATCATGGATGGGTGCGTCATATCAGGAAGGATGTGTACATACCCCCATAGTCACGGTATGATGGTTGTTAAGGTAAGAGTACTGGATTGGTCATACATGGTTCGCTGATGTTGAGAGCTGTACATCAGGCATTTACAAATGACAACTGTCCACATATCATCCCAGGTATGTGTTGCTGGAAAACATAGGGGCTGTGAGCATTAAAGCTGACATAACTGACACAGTACTACACATTGCGCAATGGGTCATACACCTGTGAGGTGTGGTGCACAATACATGGCAGGGTGCAGAACAGGAGCACAGCAGTACTATGTATATGGGTGCAGTGGTATCCAGGGGAAGGAGAATCACCTAGTGACACAGCATATGCATCACAAACATGTATACTGTTGTTAGCATGGATTGACTATAGCTAAACTGCATGCTGTTCTGTACCATATGTTCTGCATGCTGACAGAAGGGTAATAGGAGGACTGTGTGTACTATCATTGTGCATCCTCACCTGTATGTGTGTGTGTGTGTGTGTGTGTGTGTGTGTGTGTGTGTGTGTGTGTGTGTGTGTCCTGGTGGTTAGTTAGTTTGTCTGTAGGGTCACTCTGGTGAAGTGGAGGCAGTTGGATGCATGTAGGATGCATGTGTGCATGTTTGTGTTTGCATGGGTCGCCATGTATGCACATGTGAGATTGTGGGGTGTTCATACAGCTGTACTGTCCTTTGGGACCATGCAATGCATGGAATTGGACTGCCACATTACACATCAGGAATACCTGTCATGTGTGTAATCACAGGACAGCTGATAGTATAATATGGTCTGTAGCATGGATCAGGCATTGAGAGGGAAGGTAGACACCAGGTACACCCTTAATATTGCATTCAGCAGGGTGGTCACCTACAACCCACGTATGCAGCACTACAGTTGCATTGGGAAAGTACTAGTCAACACCAGGTAGTGTCCTCATATATTACAGTTGTCACATGATAGGTTGAATGAACAGCATATCTGGCATGTAGTGAGCATTACATACACATGCAACACCAGTGCACAATATTATGGACAGAACATAGTAGCCCACACAAACAGGGGCCATGCTCATGATGTCCGGATATACAGAGGGTGCATACAGAATGACAACAGTGAGGCCATGTAAAACCACTACACACAGGCCAGACAGGTAATGTAGTAACAGGCCTTGTGGTGTGACCACCTGTGTAGGCCTTTGGAGGACTGATATGTTAAGGAGTGGTATCAATGTGTATATGTTAACAAGTGTGATGCAGGATGGGGTGCAACATGGACATATACGTGGGACTGTCTGTAAAGCCATGGACAGGTAGGTATTATGGACGCACGCGCTCAAGTGTGTGTGTGTGTGTGTGTGTGTGTGTGTGTGTGTGTGTGTGTGTGTGTGTGTGTGTGTGTGTGTGTGTGTGCATGTGTGTACTGTTAGGCAATGTTGTACAGGGTTTTAAAGTGCATTTATTGCTTTCCCCCACAGGTGGCGAGGTTGGTTAGAGTCCCTCCTGCATGCAATCTGATGTTGGTATCCATACAGACACATAAGATGATGATAGTACTGTTGAGGCACAGATGGGGTTGTCAGGGGCCGACACTGTGCCAACATTTGAAACCCCCCTTTTAGCCACCCCAACTCCGCACACACGTTCAGTGCCTATACATACCCCATCACCAGTGGCCATAGTGGAGGGACAGCTGGTGTTTGGTGGCAGTGCACAGGAAAGTGTGGTAACCATGCCTACTGTGACCAGTCACAGCAGGCATAGCCAGATGTCTGGCAGGCCACCACATAGGCGGATGTCCCAGGGTGCTCGTGGTAGGGCCACTGGACATCATGTTCCTGGCATAGGTGACATAGCTGGTACCAGCAGGTGCATGTTTCAGGCTGTCATGGTGGTCCAGGCATGTATGGAATGCTACACCAGACAGGGCATGAGGCTGCAGAGGGCTGCTCTCCCATCTGTAAGTGACAACCTCTGTGAACTGTCTCATGCCATCTGTGCTTATACGGAGCTAATGGTATCTTGTGATTGTGAAGTTTATCAGTGAGTTTTCCTGTTGTTGGACTATATTTTTTTGCTGGAATATGATTCATGTTCATATCCTGTGTGTTTTCAGGATGTTGAGTTGTCAGGAGATTGAGTTTTCAGGATTCTGAATTTTCAGGAGGTTGGTCTCAGGAGTTCGGTCTTCAGGGGTTTGGGCTTTCAGGATTCTGTAGCGCTCCCGTATACATATTTTTATATATAGATATATGTATATATAGATATACATATATATGTATATATAGATATATGTATATATAACTGTATATGTATGCACATCCTATGTGTGCAAATATTTCTAGTTATGTTGGTATATATATATATATATATATATATATATATATATATATATATATATATATGTAGATATCAATAACTATATGTGCATACATATCTATTCTGATATACCTACTACTGTCAATATGGAGATATCCATATGTGTATGTGCATATGTATCTCTATCTGTATATGTGTAGACATATATTGCTCTGTATATGTATATATCTGAGTGTTTATATGTATATCTATGTACACATACATATCCATCTATGTATGTTGATATGTATATGTATATGTATATGTATATATATATATATATAGATATCTGGATAATTATATATACATATATCTTCACCATATATCCTGAACATGGAGAGTAGCCCTACCCTAACCCCTATAGTCCCAACCTTGTAGTTCAAGGGGATGTCAGGTATGTATAGCCCCCATATGTTATGCATTCACACACCCCTGTCTGTCCTGACACATAATAACCACTGGTACAGAGGTGCCATGACCACATACTACCCACTAGATATTGACATACATCTGTACAGCATCCCACTGCTCTGTCTGACATACATGACTGTTATGGTGGCCTGGCAGCAGTACATCTGGCAAGTATCTGGACATTACATCTCACTGGGTAAGTACACTAAGCTGCTAGGCATGTAACAAAGCACTGTGCAGGATACAGGCAGTCTGGCTCAACACTGGCCTACATTTCCTATGGGGGAATGCACATGTACCTGCATATATAGCAGGCTCTACAGGCATGCCACAGCACAGAGTAACATACACCTGTGTGAAAGTGCATAACCACAACCAGTATGGACATAGCCACAGCCACATATGGTAAGCTAGCATAATATTACAGTATATGGACTATCTGTTCAATACCACCCTCATATGTGCTAACCCTACATATACTGGGCCGCTACACAGTGTGGTCTTATGCCTATCTGTGGTAAGGGATATGTGCGTGTATGGCTTTACAAACATGTAAGCTGATATGGTAATATACAGTGGAATGCATGTTACATCAGATAGAACAGGACCAAGGACAATGACATCTACCACAGTCTGTATACAGGCCAAGGTACATATCAACAATACACACACTGTTGACATTAACCATAAGTACACAGACCTCAGTACTGTAAACAAAACCACAGACTGCCCAGGTTATGTCATCAAATATAACCCCTACTATACATAACATGTGTAGCAGTCTGATATCTCACTGGCTTGTTATCTATGTTTGTGTAGGGAGCAATGCATTTTAGGCTAGTCACACTCAGTACAATTCAAATGCCCTATTTTGGCATTCCTGTTGATGTCTTTCACTGTGAAATACACCTTTGGAGAAGGAGTACTCCAGTAATCTCCGTGGTGCGTCCTATAACTGCGTAGTGCTATAGTGTAATATACTAGTTAGGTAGGAGTTATAATCCCAGACATGACAGGTTTGTGTGTGTGTGTGTGTGTGTGTGTGTGTGTGTGTGTGTGTGTGTGTGTGTGTGTGTGTGTGTGTGTGCGCGTGTATGTTTGGTGGCCTTAGTATGTATCACAATGTCCACCATACAGGGATAACAGATGTGAAATAGCTGAGAGGCTAGAGTGCAAATCTATACCCCTACATGTGATATCAATGCCAGATGAACAAAATTAACAACCTTCGTATTACCCAGGTAACACCCTCAACCCATGTCTCACACACACACACACACACACACACACACACACACACACACACACACACACACACACACACACACACACACACACACACACACACACAGTTGCCATGTCTGGGATTGGAACTCGTAACTAACTAGTTTATCACACTACAGCAGTACACAGTTATAGAATGCACCATGGAGATTACTGGGCTACACCTTTCCCAAAGGTGTATTTTGAAGTGGGTGACCTCAGCAGGCTTGTCATAGTAGGTCTGTGGGCAGGGCAGTGTGTGTGCATGGGCCATATCCGATTCATCTAGAGGTGACACACCACATGCAGCCACACAGGGTTATATTCCACAGGTACATGTATACAGCTGGTAGAGAACTACTTCCTTGTACAGTCATGTTGCACAGCTAGCACTTGCACCACATAGTCTGTAATGCTGGCAGATACTAGTGGCTAATGTCTACAGTGAGTGACATATACACCTCATGTGGTTGTAGCCATTTGGCTGTGTGCTGGGTGGGACAGGCCTCATAATGAATGGCTCCTTGTCACAGTCACTCTCTTCCACACATCTATGTCCATCTACTTTTGGCTTATTGTAGTGTGTTGTCCTTGGATATGTGTCTGTATTCCTATCCACTGTGTTTGCAAGGTATGGCTGGTGTATACTGAGGAGTGTATGCACTAACATCTGCAAATGCCAGGAGTGTATGGTCCACTGTTGTTTGCAGACATGGATTTCATTAGTTTAAGTGTATTAGCATGCCCAGTATGACCTTTCCGTATGTTGTTGTCTGACATTGCCTTCATTTCTCTAAGTGTGTGAGCATGCCCAGTATGCTCTTCTGTATTGAATGTGTGGATCCATTCCAGGTAGTTTGTACTCCAGTGCAGACCTTTGTGTTCTACACCTACAGGTAGCAAACTGTTTCTGCAGAGTATCCGTCGATCATTTGGCAATATGGGGACAAACTGTGCAGGGGATAATGTGTACTGTAGGTGATTGTGTCTGTGCTGCTTCAGCTGCATGGTGCTGCTGTTAGCAGAGATATTCAGACATGTGTACTGTTATACACAGCGATGTTTTCTGTCCTCTTGTACTGTCAGGTGGACATTCTTGCTCACAGTGATGTCTTGAGGGCAAGGGTGCTTGCAGCTGTGTCCAGTATTGTGGGCAGACACCTACGTATTCATGGTAAATTATGCCATTCTGGAATGGGAGCTGCAGACACTTGCTGCTGGGTCTGTGTATCTGGTTCAGCACCTTGTACGGTTCTGGCAGAGGATACCATACTTGTACACCCATCGATATGACGGTATGGGCTTATGTTGCTGTGGCAATGCCTCACAGCTGTGCAGATTTGCACAGTTTACCCAGAGGCAGGGGTCATGGGTCAGGACATTACCCCAATTGTGGTGTATGGGCAGGTGTGTTGCCACCCATTTATATGTTTGCAGCTTGGGATAGTGTGTGCACACAGCTTGGTGTTGGACCCTTCACATTCCATGCTGCCCATGCTCACACCCCCGCCATTATTCTAACCTCTTCCATACATTATGTATACATTCTCTGATACCTTCCCTAAGGGTATCACCCCATCACAGGTGTGGGTTAGTGTTGGTCTACAGGTCAAGCAGTGAGACATGGTGGACATGTTACTGTGGTATGCCCACATGGATTTGCATATGGCTTATGTGGAGTGTGTTATGTTGTTTTTTGGGTGTCCATGACATAACATACATTGGTAGTATGTGTGAGACACAGGCTTTGGCAGAGGCCTGTGGGCCATTAGGTGTTGCTGCGGGCCAGATGTGGCAGGCCATTGTATTCTGACAGAACTACAGCCTCAGACCACCATACAGTATATACCCCTGGATTGACAGGGTAGGTGTGATAGGTGTTCATGCCAATACCTTATATCAGTCTTGATCAGGTGGTGTGGATGCTGGCAGGGTGTTACGTACAGCTAGAGACACACCTGCATGGGACACCTACAATTCATGCTGCATTCTTCTGCTATTGCCATATACAGGTGGGAGCATATTGTATCCATTCCCCACAGCGGGGATATGACCAGAGAGGTACATGTGGGTGGTGTCTGCATTAGCTGGGTGCATGTGTGCTATGGACACTACTTGCATCTGACACACAGATATGCATGGGTCATTCCAGTTATGGTGGCATGTACAGGTACATCAGCTGTTTCCCAATACATCAGTCCTACCTCCTTTGTGATCTGCAAGTGTTTGGGCAGACATCACCGGTATCCCCTAATTCAGGACCAGTTAATCTGATGCAGACCTGTATGTACAATTCTAAGGGTGTCTCTATTTCACAGTGACACAATATATGCTGTATGTCTGAGGTACTTACCCCTGCGTACTGCTTGTATATCTAGCCCAAAAGCCATGCCATGTCAGTCTTTCAGATGGTGACACATATTACCACCATACATTTACAAGAGGACCAGTGGGGTGGGAGGGAGGGAGATCCGGGGGATACCCCCAGTGTCACTGCTAGTCTCTCGACAGAGCAGAGGCTAAATAATGGGTATAGTTTCTCCAACTAAAGGGGTAAGCCAACAAAAAATGGGCTGGGCTGGCTTAAATGCCCTCGGGCAGATAGCCTAGTATGAACCTATGAACCTATGAACCTATGAAAGGCTTACTGCTAACATGTGTTATACTGGTGGGAATTGTCTTTGGCACTACGGTTGTGAGGGCTTGTCCCTGTCATCAGCAGTAGTGGGCAATGGCCACCAGGTCTTACCTCAACATGCATACATACTGACCACTCCCACACAATATGAAACACACACCAATCTAACACACACTGACCTGCATATTGTGCAAATGCTACAACCTATTGTGCTACCCTGGCCACCTCTGGGAATCTGTGCTCCACTGGTATTATACCTACTCATACATATTACTACATTTCTACACAGGATTGGGGGCACACCTGACTGTCACTACATTTCTACACTGGATTGGGGAAAGGGGCACACCTGACTGTTTCTACATGTCTACATAGGAGTGGGGGGCACACCTGACTGTTACTACAGTTCTTCACAGGGTTGGGGGGGCACACCTGACTGTTTCTACATTTCTACACAGGACTGGGGGGCACACCTTACTGTTACTACATTTCTACGCTGGATTGGGGAAATGGGCACACCAGACTGTTTCTACATGTCTACATAGGAGTGGGGGGGCCATACCTGACTGTTGCTACATTTCTTCACAGGATTGGAAAGGCACACCTGACACATTTGCTATTACTGTACTGCTATGTCAGGTACTCCATTTCATTCTGTATTCTAACCTATCATGCTGACTGGAGGCATATCAGTGTACTACAGGTCTTAGCTTTGATTGACCTACATATTAGTTTCTGACTTCCTACCCTTCAGAACTAACATCTTAGTGCCTGACCTGCTGTAGTCTGTCTGTGTAGGCCTGGGGGGGGGGGGTTACCCACAGGCATCATTTAGAAGCCATAACACAGACTTTGTTTGTGTTTGTCTACACCTGTCCTCCTGGCTGGGACTGTTGTTGGGTATGTGAACCTCCATGACTGGCATGTGTGGAACATTTCCTGCAGTGGGTTTTGTCGCCCTGTGTAGTACTGACTACTATGGTAATACCAGTATTTGTTACATATCTTATGGTGCCACTATAGGTGTCTACTATCTGCTGGCATACCATTCAGCCACTCATTTCCCTTGCTTGCTTACATCCATACCATAGATACAGGTAACAACACATTTTACTCCATTTGGCAATTGGTACATTCAGTGACTTTGAGACCAAGAAGAGATACCCTGCAAGTAAAACCCAAATGCAAGGCAGAAAACAATCCAAGTAGACAAAAACTGCCAGCATCAAGTTCAGTGTAAAGCATCAAAAAAACATCCAAAGGCTGATATATAAAGTATATAAACTTTTAATAATAAACACCCAGACCAGTTTCAGCCAGCAGGCTTTCCTCAGTAGGATAAAAAAGCTGTTTCCATTTGGGGGCTCATGTGCTTCCACTTTCCAATGATCCTTCCCCTCCAAGGTGTTTACCCACCATATGTGTCATATACTTCCCTTGTAAGCTGTCTTGTCTGTCTTCCAACCAAACCTACCACCCCAAATATACCTACTATCCTTCCCCAACATCCCACCCTCACCTTCACAAACAAAGGCCAGTGTGTTCCCAACATAATTTCACACCAGACATAGCTGTCCTTTTTGCACCCGCTTGTGTGTGTGTGTATATATATATATATATATATATATATATATATATATATACACACACACACACACACACACACACACACACACACACACACACACACACTAACACACACATATATATATATATATATATATATATATATATATATATATGGAGTGCATTCAAATATTATGTTTACACTCTCTTAACCTCCTTCCTCCACAGCTGCACTGTTCTGCGTTGCTACAAAACAGAAGAGTGCCACATGTGGATTCAGCCTAACATTAGGGGGGTATATATAGGGACATATTGTGGGTAAGCCTATTACAAACCTAAGAAGTTTGTGCATGATACATTTCACATTAATATGACTGTCCTGAAGGTGGTGGGGTCTGAAACTCATGTGTCAATTATGACTTCATTACTTCCACCTTCAGCTATTTGCCACACTAATATACATGTATTGAGGTACAGAACACCCACTTTGATGGCTTACATCGTGTCATTCTTTGCAGATCGGCACAGTTGACAGGTATGGCTCACAGGGCCAGATGCTATGTCCATAGCAGTTGTTCATCAGGACATCATTACAGCAACACGTCTTGATGGTGCATATAAATCTTTCCACATTATCGATCCCATTAGTACAGACCAAGTACTACATTCAAGTACATGCATACATGTTTGGCATACTTGTTTTAGTATTGTGCTCTCTTCTATGTACACTTGTATATGTACCTTGTTTTATTTTATTTTGGTTTGGTTTGGTTTGCAGTATTTTTCTTTCTCTCTCTCTCTTTCTCTCTCTCCACTACAGGGATTGAGTTGGTTTGAATAGGTTGCAGCATGGATTTTGTAGGTGATGCTCATGATCAGGTGATGGCCTCTGCACCAATTGGTATTCACCACTTGCTAATTGCAGGCAGCCAGTTGTGTAGTACTTCCAATTACCAATGTCATGGCAACCCACTACTATAAATGACTACATCATGTGGGCTTTGTCCCTTTAACTATCTTGTATGGAAGACATCCTTCCTGTGTGTGGGCAGCAGTGTTACAGAAAGCAGGTAGGAATAACTCTTACAACAGGACATGCAGACACAGGCCAACTACATACTTGTATAAGGTTCCAGACCTATGGACAGTGTGAGTATTGCTGTTATATGCATTGAATACTGCTAGTTTTACAGGGTTTGTGTGTACATGCTAGTTTTGCATGGAATGCAGTCTGTCTGCATAGCTTTCAAATGTGGGCTTTTCCACATGATGGCCAGAGGATTGGCTGTTATGTTTTGTCTGTTCACCACACAGGTCTTGTCTCTGACATATCAGTGGCATTCTCTCTGTAGAGTGCTATCAGTACATGGCAACATCTATTTGTGTTTCTGACATCATATTATTGAGTAAGGGTATGTTGCAAGCAATCATGTAACACCAGCAACGTTCACAGTGTATAACAGCAATATTGCAAATATGTCCGTGTGTTCCAGCCTCTGTCCTCCACCTATATACCAGGCTTTGTCCATATGTCATACAGTAAGAGGTTGTTAAGTATTGGGCTATCGTTATTTAATGCTGGAATTCCTGCTATCATTCAAATGATGTTGTGGACTCACACACAAATTGTGAGGTAGGGCCCATATATATGATGGATACAGCTGGACAAAACATGTGTGACCTTGTACAGTCCAGAGGTCAGTGTATATAAAACACTGCTGTATGGCTTTGTAAGACATTTTATGAGGGAGGGGTATGAAATGTTTTCAACCTAGGCTGTCACAACATGTTTGGGATATCAGTAGTAAGACACATTAAGGTATATGGCTGTACATTTTCATACATTTCACCATGGGAACAGTGGTGGGCTAGAGCTTACTGTCTTACAGACAGTTCTGTTTGTCAGTGTGATAGTGATATTCTAAGTTAAGCATTGTTATGTAACAGATACATTTTCATTGTGACAACTTAATCCCCCCCCAAGGGGGCTGAGTACAGAGTGTAATTGGAGGCTGCTAAACTACATCTGTAATTAATAAGTGTTGATTGGTTCTTATCTTCAATGCAAGTGTTTTTTTTTTTTTTTTAGTGTTGTACTACTTGAAGGCCTTAGCCTGGACAGCAGCATGTTATGTTTTCAGATTACTGTTTCAAATGTTTTGTTTGAGAGTTGCATTACTCAGATATTATGTATTTCAAACACCTAACTGAAATGGCATATACAACTGAAATAGTACACAAATAAACATTTCTATGTAATGCAAACTTGTGTGTGGTGTCATGTCCTTTGCATTGTATGGGGGTATATGTTTCATGCAATAATTGTCTTTTGCATGAAAGAATCAAACACTGGCCATTTTAAAAGGTGGCAACTGTAGGAATACTGGCTGTTCGATATGCTGTGCACCCTCTATATATACTCTTCATATACATATCTATATGTAATGTATTTATAGGTGTATGTATGTGTATATACATATATTTATATATATATATATATATATATATATATGTGTGTGTGTGTGTGTGTGTGTGTGTGTGTGTGTGTGTGTGTGTGTGTGTGTGTGCAGATATATATATATATATATATATATATATATATATATATATATATATATATATATATATCATTGGAATGTGTACTGCTTCCTCATTGTACATTCCCTATGGTAGACAGACTGTTCTGCATGATATGTTAGTGATATCATCCTGACATTTTACAGCTAAGATGGCTTACTGTTAACTTGTTGTGGCTACCCAGAAGTCTCCCTCCATAGACTTCACAGTAATATCAAATGACGGCACTGTAATAGCACCTGACACAACTACCAAACTATTAGGTGTAACAATTGACCATAATCTCAACTTTTATACTCACATTAACCTTACCATAAAATCAGTTAATAGAAAACTTGGTTCCCTCTATAGGCTAAAACCCTTGCTAACACCTACAGCCAGGGCTACTATTGCCCAAACTCACCTACTTTCCACCCTTCTCTACGCCTCCCCAGTTTATGCTAATCTATCCAAAATACAATCTAAATAAGCTGGCCACATCTTACAATAACATTGCTAGATTCGCCACCGGATCCCCTTTCCATACTCACCACTGTCAAAACCTAAGACAACTTAGGATGGCTGGAACTCCAAAACCAGCTTTTTTTTCAACAATTAACTATCACCCACAAAATCTTGTGTCATCCTACAAATATTCCCATTCTCTCTAACATGATCAATCCATATAAAAATCTGAGTATGCTACGCTCAGCAAATAAGCTACTAGTTGCAACCCTTAAATCCAACAACAAATCTGGCAATTGTCTATTTACTAACTCTATTGGAAATTATTGGAATAAGCTGCCTAGTAAACTAACATCCCTCACATCTACTCCACTTTTCAAAAAGCAATTAAAAACCTTCCTTAACTCACAATGGATATGCTCATGTACTAATCCCATTTGAATCTCACTTGTCTCTGTTAACTTTTTCTAATTTATTAAGTTTCTGTGTTAAACTTCTGTGCTTAAACTGTTTGAATATAGTCCTGTATTGATCTTTGTAAATAGTTAGCTCTTTGTTCTTTGCCTACTGTGTTTAATTTTTCTTATGTAATTGAAAATAGGCCTAATTATAAGGGTGTTTTTTTGCTTAATAACCATTTTGTATAACCACTTTTGATACTATCCTCTGATGTCTTATATTCTTATGTACATTATTTGCTATATAACTAATGTGGAGCTTATGTACTTTATTTGCTATATAACTAATGTGAAGCTTTTCTCCCCGGGCCTCTACTGAAAATGGACATATATCCAGTTAGACTAGCCCGGTCAACCAATGTAAAATAAGATAAAATAATAAAATAAAAATAATAAATGTTGTGCAGGGTCCTGGGTCTGAGACTTGCAAGTGCTGGTAATTGTGTTACAAGGCAGATCTGTTCACCTGTGAATGAAGGGATGATGTCAATAATTACAAGAGGTACTTATTTTGGGCCACTTCACCCCCTTTAACAGTGCCTTTGGTAAGAGGTTTTGCAGTGAGAGGTTCAGAGTGTGGATCCAATGTGCAAATGCAATACACATTTATATATTTATATATATATATATATATATATATATATATATATATATATATATATATATATATATATATATATATATATATATATTGGTTTACTATGGTTTGTGCGAATGACAGTCTGTCGGCAGCACTGGTGCCGAAAATCAGAATGTTGTGTACAAAACATAAATGGATGGGATAGTCGAACACACTTATGCGAATGCAGTAGTTCATTCGCATAAGTGTATTCGACTATCTGCAAAGAGATCGCAGTACAATGGGGAATGGAAATTCATCCATATCCCCACTGTAGTATGATCTCAGAGTTAGAATATATTAATGGGAGGTTGTGGAGGGTGCAGCCCCCCACAGAGGGTGCACGGGGGCTTGCCCCTCCTGCAAAAATGTGATATTTCATATAGGAGTCTGATTTATATCAGCTCCTATATGGCTATCACGTGATGGTTTCAGCTACAATGTCGAGTCAAATGTGTCGATCATTTGGGTCGACATTGTGGCCAGTCGGAATGTTTGAGCTCGGGTTTACTTTTCGTTGTTTCGAACAACAAATGTTTTGCCATTCGTACAAACAATAGTAAACCCTATATACATATATATATATATATATATATATATATATATATATATATATAGGATCACTACATAATCTCGAAGTTTTGAAATATCCAATTTCAAAATCTCAAGACTATAGAGCCGAAACCCCTAAATACCAAAAAACCAGAAGCATGAAATTCAAAATCCTGATGTTTGGAGATATTGAAGTAGCGCTTCTGGTGTTGTGATTTGTTGATGGATAGGTGGAAGTTAAGGTAAGTATCTATGTATAAGTGTGTTGGTTTGGGGCTTTAGTTTATGTCAGTGTGTTTTGTGACTGTGATGTGTGTGTGTGTGTGTGTGTGAGGGACTGCAAAATGTGTGGGTGTGAGTTTCCCTTGTGTGTCTGTGCAATCTCGGAGTTAGTATATTTAAGTAGGGGGGGTTGTGGGGGGCGCAGCCCCCCATATGGGGGGTGCAGGGGGACTTGCTCTCTTGCTTATCTGTAGTGTAGGATGATATGTTTGATTGTGGGGGGAAGTTGTGTGTATGTGTGTGTTGTATGTGTGTTGTACATTCGGGATTTTGAATGTTGTGCTTCTGGTCTTTCGGTATTTAAGGGTTTCAGCTATATAGTCTCGAGATTTTGAAATTTGATATTTCAAAATTCGCAATTATGTAGTGATCCCATATATATATCTATATATATATATATATATATATATATATATATATATATATATATATATATATACACACACACACACACACACACACACACATACAGAGATTTGTGTGGTCATCACACATCATGGATGATTGGTAGGGTTAGATTGTGTGATGGGTACATGTCTCTGGGTGAAATGCATAGCTTTGTATGAGACGTGATTTTCTTTGGGACAGCGACCTTTTTTTTTAAGGTGAGAGTGGGATGTTAAGGAGGGATTATAGGTAAGTGTGGTGAGGGAGGTTTGGTAGGAGAGGTTGCATTTGCAAACAAACAAGACAGACAAGACAGCAGATAGGGGCGGTGTGTGACACATGGGGGGGTAAACACCTTAATGGGGAATGTGGTTGGGAATTGGAGGCTCATGAGCCCCCCAGATGATAGTAGTGGCAAAACAGTGCAATTATAACAGTGCCATAGCAAATAGAAGCCATGCATATATGGAATGGCATTCAGAGTTGCAACAGCATACCAGTTAGTGGTATGTCAGGCAGGCAATAACAATAATTATTCAACAGGGAACATTAGTATGCACACAGTTTAAACAATGATAAACCATATGGAACAATGGGCCCAACAGTAGACATTAGTTTAGGAACATACCCATGTTGGTTTCAGTGTGATGGTTGGATCAGTTGAGTGGTTGGAAGGGACCAGATTCAATTGACGACTGCTATCAAGTATATTTGTCAGTACACTACTATTCACTACTCTACATTCTGACCACACTTACACTCTACCTAGGCCATGGGGCTGCTACAGCACACCAACAGCTGTAGATATCAACAGAGCTATTGTACCCTTATTTTAGTTATACACATCAGACCTGTTTCTATACCAATTTCTTTAGCTGTGGGCCCTGTGCAGATGAACTGTGTACACATTACATTGCTGTTTCTACACATATTTCAGATTCCCATATTAGTTGCAGGCCCTGGAGTGTGTGTTATGCCTTTGACATACATCTACTGTGACATTCTCTGTGTGCGGGCTTCTTGGCAACTGGGGAAACTATCCATAACAGTGTGACACTTGAGGGGCATGTCTGGGCCAGACTGCAGAGTGTGGATGTCTATCTTGCATCTATTTGTAGGACTGGGGCTGATCAATACAGCAATTGTACACCTTTCATAGTTATACACATTATGCTAATACTTCTGTTCAGATTTATTTACCTGTGTGCCATGTGTGGAAAATGAATATCTTGCAGTATATTACTTTTTCTGTTCAGATTGCAGTTTACAACTGTAGAATCAGACTGACATGTTAGTGGCGGTCCCTGGATTCAAACTGCGGTGTGTGTGCAAAATTCAACTACAGGCCTAGTCCATATCAGACTGAGCTAATGGGGAGGTGTTGTGTGCTGCTTGTGACATTTCTGTCTAGTACATATTTTTGTGCACAGTAGTTTTATTATCACATGTTGCATTAATTTTTCCCATTTTCAGTACAAATTATGCATACACAACAGACATTGGTGTCACTGTTTGAGAAACGTGCACATTAGCTGGATTCCACATTTGACTGTTTTACAACTACATACTGCAGTTTAGATTCCTGAGTACATAGTGTAGGTTTTAAGTCTGCACCTGTCAGCCTTATACATTTTCAGTACATTCACAGCTACATACAGCTGAAATTGAAAGGTTAACACAGGACACTGCTGGCAGACAAACAAGTAAAACACATCCTGATGGAAATATGTACTGTTGCTTTTTTCAGTTATATGACATGCCCATTCTAAAGTATGCAGACAAGCAGTGCTAAATCAGTTCACCTCAGTTAATGCATTCTGCAGGACATACAGATTTCTATTTTTCAGGTACAAGTGAGATGACACACACCAGGGTTTGAGATCACCTTTATTAGTTTTGACATACATATCTGTGTGCAACTCAGAAATCCACAATTACTATTCCTGCATGCTTTGCACAGTGGAATGCTTTTCATTTCTAAGTGTTATAGTAGCCCTGACATGGCACTTTCTTGGCTGGTTCACTCAGACTCACTCATACATATTCTAATATTCCTCTCCTGCATATTGTACCTTGTTTGCTACTGATATCTGTATTACATAGCAGCTGGAAATACTCCATTGCAATGCTGGCAGCCTGACACAGGCATTTATTCCTGACTTTTACAGCACAATTATATATACAGGCAGTACTACCATTACTATATTTTTGATTTCTGACTGCTAATATTAGGTGGTATTCTGTACTCACCATAATGCCTATACAGCCAGGCAAGTCACTGGGCATGAGCCACAACATTCTGGGACCTCTCTGCAGCAGCTGTATGGAGAGACATGACACATTATTCACACCTAAACAGTCACAAGTTGAATTTTTTCCATACTTAGAGATACTAAGACTACATACTTTCAGACACGTGGGACATCCTGTGCTCAGGCTTCTTGGAACCACTGGTCCAAGAGTGCACCTCTCTTCTGCTTCAGGTCATTATGGTGTTGATGTACCTCCTCACCAGTCAAGGGTATGCCAGTGGCACTGGTGAGATCACATGCAAGCTGGTCCCAGGCCTCCACTTTGTACTGGGAGCCCTGGTACTAGCCCTGAAGCAGCCTGCCATCATGGTTTTTTACTAGGAGCCCAACCATGACCATGGACTCCTGGATGCCTCAACGTTGTGCTTGGAAGCGAACACCTTCACCGACACCAGACATTTTGGTCCTGCTGTGAGCAATCCCAAATGGTTATGACTGTATTCCCAACTGTGCAGTTTAAATATGGCAGTTTTCCTGCACTTTTTGTTGATTGGCCAGTTTTAATATGCTTAGCTGAAAGCCAGTAAGCAATGCTTACACTAGCAAAGCATTGCTTAAATATATTTTTTTACATTACATTTCTAAGGTATTTTTTACATTTATATTTTACATATTCCCACCCCTACTGTGCTATACGTTAGCCATATGAGTGACATCTATCATTGGCAGAGAGGGATTCAAACCGAGCATGTTCTACATGCTACACCATGGCAGTATCACTATGCTACAGCAGCTGAATGATGTTTTCTATCACAGTAGCACTTGTCTATCATTTTTCAGGATTTCAGCCAGACTGAGTATAGTTGTGCACCGTGCAAACAAGCTGCACACCTCTTAAATTTTGGATTTATTTAATAGAAAAAAGTACATTTTTTTGTATTTCATTGTTTCCCTCTTGCCCTACTGCTTCCATGCATGTAGAGCAAGACTGCATACATTCACTGAGTGTACACTTGAAGGCTGCTGCCTTCTAGGTGTGTTCGTGTTTTTTTTTTATTTCAGTGTCTTCAGACATTGACATGTCAGCTACTTACATTTCAGTGTCTGCGGACACTGGTTTAGTATATAATATTAGAGCCATGTTCTAATATTATATACACTGACTCTCGTCTGTGTCACAAAGTGCCGTATGGCACTTTCTGAGTGAAGCGGGCGTGTTACATGTGCAGGCACTGCTGACACATGCCCCCTGTGCTCATTCATGTTTCATGTCCATTTAGATTAAACAGCAGTGCACCTTCATGCATATGCAAGGTGCACTGCTATTCTAAATGGACACGAACCACTCTGTGCAAGAATAGTCTTATTCTTACATGGAGTTTTGTGAATCCTGGGGATGTATTGTGAAGGGAAGAGCAAACATAGTAAGTTTTGTTGATTTCCTTCAGGATATAGCAGTAGCACTAACAGTACACAAGTTTTACTTAGATCTAACAAAGGTCTTTGATATACTCACTCACCTGAAAACAGTTGAACAATTAAGAACACTAAATTAAAAAAATGACACCTTTACTTTTGCCTCAATTTTTGCAACAGCCTTACTGAACTTAAGCATTGTATTGAGAAATTCTAAGCTAACAGTGTCAGTATTTCAAAGGCATCCTGAATATGGGTCCTTTTTTCCCATTTTTTTTACTTTTTCCCAATTCTGGAAGTAAAAGAATGGAGAACTGTGTATCCCACCCACAGTAGCATTGTAACTAATTTACAATATGATAGGCAGTTGGAGTTCTTAGTTCAAATGGCATAATCACTTCATAACATAACCACACGAGTAATGTAACTTTCTACTTAAGATTAGCAGAAATGACCAGTTTAGAATTATGATGGTCTCATATTGCCTCTGGTTTTTTTTTTCATACCTGAGAAGGTATTTTTGTTTAATTGTCTCTGAATGCCTTAGATGATTATTCCACTCTCACAAAAACTGTTTCTAAGCATAATCTGTACTATACCTTTCGCATATTACTTTACAATAAAGCAGACATTTTAAAAGTAATAACAAAACATTTCTGCAGCTACCCTTCTGAATAGCTAGTCATTTAGCCAGTTTAAGAACTATACATGGCTGAACCGTATAAATCAGTGATAAAGCAGCTAAAGGCAGGGTAGAACTGCTAATAGCTTTTAACAAAATAATTAACTGACAATGCAATTAAAATAGTAATGCAGTCATATCCCTCCCTTCTTATTGCTTGTGGCATTATCTCTATTAAAGCCTAGCTGAGCAACCCAAATGTGACACACAAGTTTTATTTATATTTGATTTATAGGGGGTGATTTGCTGACTGCCTCTGTCTGTCAAAGATCCAGGAGCCAGACCAGGGGTGAATTTCTGATTACCCATCCATAGGTCCAAGTTGTGCTTAAGTAGGGATAGGGCAAAACTCTGCTTCACATGGATTGGGAGCCTGTTTCAGAGAATGGGAATTCTCTCAGAAACATCTGTTTCTCCAACATGGACTATTTATATTGCAGGAAAATTTAGGTCTTTTAATCTTGTAGCTCTGATGCTGTTTGTTCTGCATCAAAACAGGGCCTAGGAATGCCTTGTGTGCATGACAAATATCACCTCTTAGAAGTCAGGGTTTCAGGTGATCAGGGTTGGACATTGTGTTTACTCCCTGTATTCTTTACTCAAAGACACTTTGTGGAGGTTCAAGTTGTTGCATGTGTCTAATAAGGTACATACCAAAGGGGGGCTTTATACTCTATAATGAGCCTAATGAGGGCCACGAACAGTGGTATGATGACCTCTCTGGACCTGGATGCCATGCTCATGCTTATAAGCTGAGCAACATAGAAGGATTTTCTTGCTACTTTGGACACATGTTGGTCGAAGGCAAGGTCACTATCAACATGAATTCTCAGAGCATTGACTACTGAATCAACATTTAAGGATGTTTTGTTAATGATGTAATTACCCAGCATGGCACACTACAATAATGCATTTCTTGGTATTAAGTTTTAAGCCATGGTTTGGCACCAAGTGTTTGTCTGTATTAGATGTTCCTGAAGGGTGTTCTCATTGTGGGAGGATTCAACATATGTGTCCAGTTTGCAATCCTCTGCAAACTTGGTTAGTCAGAGGTCTTAGACATTTGCTTTAATATCCAAGAAGTAGATGCCAAAGAAGAGTGGGCCTAGCACAGAGCCCTGGGGGACTTGACTGGTAACCTCTTTATGAAGGTGGCCTCACTGATTCTAGCCTCCAGGGTCCTATCAGTGCGTCAGCTAGCTAGCTAGCTAGCTTGTTATAAAAGGGTAAATACCTAGTTCTGAAAGTTTGCTGACAATGACCAAGTCGGGTAGTGTAGCAAATGCTTTAGCCAGATTTAGATAGGTAGTATGCACAGTTTTCCTCTAATCCTCTGCCTTAGTGACCTCTTAAAAGAAGTCCACCAGATTCAGTAAGCAGGACCTTCCTTTGGCAAAGCCAAACCAGGATGGATCCAGTGTCTGGAGGTCTCCTATGTCCTTGCTGATAATTTCCATGATAATTCTTTGCATGGTTTTGCAGATAAGACTGTCAGACTAATGGGTCTGCAGGTTTCTGGATCTGTTGAAGGTCCTACTTTATAAAAGGGGATGGCTATCTCAGTCCTCCATTCATGTGGCACAAAGCCTATTTTAGGCTTTGGTTAAATAAATTTCCGGTGGTCCCAATATGTTTGAGGATATTACTTGGGAGGAAGGTTGGAGGTGAGGTGGGGGGGTAAAGTTGAAACTGAATTTGTCCACTAACAGGTTCACTATATCACCAG
The DNA here is from genome assembly GCF_019279795.1 of Protopterus annectens. NCBI lineage: Eukaryota > Metazoa > Chordata > Ceratodontiformes > Protopteridae > Protopterus > Protopterus annectens. Next base: position 1,289,234,967 of record NC_056729.1, on the reverse strand, counting down.
GGATCATTAACCTCCAGTTCAATGTATTGCTGTGTGCTGCCTTTTGTGGTTTTGGACATAGCTGTAGAAGGCTTTATGGTTATCTTTCACCTGGGAGGATATCTTAACCTCAACGTTGGCTTTGCTTGACCTAATTAGCCATCGTAGTTGCCTATTTACTTTGATGAGAGAGTTTTTTATCTTTATGGGAATTACCCTTCCTTATTTTTGCCATAGTATTTTCTTTTGTGGTATATCCTGTTTTATTTGAGATTCTACTAGGATGATTTGTTTCTGAGGCTAGTTGTGAGCTTAATTCTGGTAGGTACAGCAGCTATACCTCTCAACCCCTTAGAGCAAGAAATCTGGACACAGCCATCAATAAAAGTGGGACAAAGGCCCAAAAATAGGGACAATTTTTAAAAATTGTTCTTACAAACTAAGACAGTTGATAGAATAACAGGTTTTGCATTAGCATTCATTTTCTGAATGGTATGAAGTCTGAAACTCAAATGTCTGTCATTATTTTCTAACTTCAGTCCTTAATGATTTGCCACTAATTCACCAGAAAACCACAGTTTTATGAAATACAGACCAAACATTTAAGGCAAAAATCTGGACATTCTGTGAAAATTTGTATAGTTGAAACATATGATAGCAGCCTGTATGCAGTCATTGATATGGTTGTACAGAGATTCTGAGAGCAATTCAACATACACTGCTGTGTTCTCAGGAGTTAGAAGGGCATTGAATTTTGATAAACCATCACTTAAAAATAGGTAATTTGCCTTGGAATAGTTCCTAACTGTTACTGCTTTTAATGGGATTGAAGAGTTGATTTTTATTTCAAAGGATAGAGCTTTATGGCTGGGCCTTATTTGGGTGGATGAGATATTGGGAGGGTGCAACCTTGTCCCATATTTGTGAACATGAGGTGTAGGTGTTGGAGCCTCTAGTGAGCATTTTCACTGTTTGGTTAAGGTTGCTTGCATTTATGAAGTCCAGGTAAATCTGTGCCTATAGATTTGAGACCATGTAGGATTCCCACTCTATAAAGGGGTAATTAAAATGTTTAGGGTGTTAGATTGGATGGTAAGCATCTCCAGCAAGTCCAAGTATGCACTGTGAGCTTCTTGGGACATGGAGAGGTGACCTATACCTGGCTAGGATATGGTAAGGGATTTTGTCTGTGGTGATCTGCATGTAGAGGAACTCCAGCACGTCATCCTGTTTAACTACCCTAGAGGCATGTTTGTTATTGATATATGTTGTCTGTACAGCTACTGGTCTAAAAGTGTGGAATGCACTGAAAACTTACACTGCCCAGGTACTCTCTGCTGCATTAATGTCTCAGTAACTGCACAGTGTCGATATTCTAAAGTGTGAGGAGAACTTGAAGGGAGTGTAATTGTTTATTTACACCTCTGGCATTGAGCAGCATCACCTTGTGGTTCATTTGAGCTGATTTTGCTATGTTGATAGGTTTGTCAATTTGGCGTTGACTAAAAAAATATCTAAGGGGTTGGATAAAGTTTAAGCCAATATTCACAAGTCTAGGAGAGAGAGGTGCAGACCATCCTGTGCCAAGCAATGTGGCTTATTAATGGTACCGTCCCATGCTGACAAATATTGAATCCCCCGAGAAAGACACCAGAAACTAAGACAATTATTGAAGTCAATGATCTTTTATTTGTACTGTGGCATCATCCTTGGTGAAGGTAGAATACTGGTCAATGCAAGGCACATTCCTGCCCAAGACATATTCAGAGAGATCGACACAAGTATGTCTCAGGATATTAACTCCCACTTGGACTATGATAGAAGCATCCTGGTACCTGTGGTGTAGTGAATTGAGTGCATGTGTAACTTGGTTTATCCATGACGTATTCATCAGTAGCACTTAATGTTTCAACACTGCAAAGAGAAAGTGTACATTAATTTAATCGAATGCCTTGCTGATTTCTAGAACAAATGTTAATAGCTATTTTGGATTTTAATTCACATTGAACTGAATCTACTACAGTGCATCTTGAATCATCATTTTTTGTGTATACCTTTATTTATTTTAGTAATCAATAATGATAATTCAATTATATTATCAATTTTGCACTTCTTTATATAAGAAGGGGACAAGATGGCACAATGGTTAATGTCTTCTCCTCCCATGCTCACCTCCCATGCCCAAGGTACAAAGTTTGATCCTGACCTCCTGCAAATGCCTGTATGGAGTTTGCAACAAGTTGAGGGTTTCTACCAGAAATTCACCCAAGAACAGAGTTGAAGGGAGCAGCACAGACTACAGATGTTGCCCTATAGGAGGAAGAATTGTATAGATCGATCATCATAGACATCAACTGTGGTGTGCAGTATCCTTTAAATAGGAGAGCAAAAATCAAAGACAGCATGTCATTTCAGGGATAGCCACTAGATGGTATAAAATTGGCTTTAGGTAAGTCAGTCATGTTGAAAAATATTGCCACAAAGAGTGACAAATGGGTTTAAGACCTACTCTGACCTATGCCAGGGACACAGTTTAATGTTAGAAGGATCTATGTGTGGCTACTGCCCATTTTTATTGCCTACCACAGGTCCTGGATCAACAAGATGTTTGGTGTCCAGTTGGTAACATGGATTACCTTAGATAATTCTTTTGAGCAAAATCTGGATGTAAAATTAGTCAACCTGCTGAATGTGAACTATGGGTGACTATGCTCAATTGCTTCACTGACAAGAGAGAGCTTGGAAGGGGGCGATATGATGGTATATGATATGATGGTAAGAAGGAGGATGACTACCCTGTATATCCAGAATTCAAGATGGAAGGGCAGTGCAGCAAAGATACTTGGCTTGGGGTCCCGAGTCTACTGCACAAGAGGTAAACAGACTAGAAATAGTGTAGGAATTGTGGTGAAGGATGCCATTATAATTAGTGATAGACTCATGGCTATCAGACACCACTGTAAGGATAGGGCACTAGCCATAATCTCAGCCTATATCCCACAGCAGGGTGGTGATAGGAAAATAGTGCTTTCAGACAGCAGCTGCAGGACCTACTAGGTAAAGCAGAGCAGTATGAGATGTTTTTGATAATAGGAAATATGAATACATGCATTGGGACAGACAGAACAGGATGTGAGGACTGAAGAAAGAGGCCAATTTAGACTTCTGGCAAATGGTTTGATGGTGAACAGCACATGGTTCTGTAAGACAGACAGTTGCAACATCACATACACGAGTGAAAAAACATGCAACTCAGGTAGACTTCCTCCTAGGAAATGGCACTGGGGTAGAATCAGCAACTGCAAATTCAACGCCATTAAAAGTCAGCCCAAAGCATAAACCATCAGTTGCCCTAGTCAACTGCAAGTACTGTTTAGACAAGGCTCTATGTTCAACAGAGAAGACCTGGAAGTTGACTGGACAAAAAGCACAGACGTGCAAGGTATTACTCAGTGCTCTAGAACCTCAGAAAGAAGAGCAAATAGGTGGAGACGAAGAATGGCAGCACCAGAAAACAGCATGTTTGAGAATTATAAAACAGACATGAAGCCAAGCCAGGTTTGGAAGCAAGGCACATTAGGAAAGCTGGTGGTGCAATGCAGATGTCCAGGACAGGAAAAAGTGAGAGATAGAAAAGATAGACCAGGCTAAGAAGGGATGCTGGTTGCCTAACAAAGAGGCAAAGACAGGAGTTGTGATTGCAAAAAACAAGATATCAGAGGCGTTCTACCAGCTTCTGGAAAGTGACTCAGTAGATGACACAATACAACTTTTTCTTACAAGACAAAGACAGAAAGACAAGGAAGATAGTCAGACACCCTTTATAGGAGATGCCATCAACATCCAGATCACTAGTCCACAGAAAATCAATGGTAGATGGAAGAAGTACATCTTGCATCTTCTAAATGAAGAATAACCACTCAGAGGCTGTACTGCCCAGGACACAATCTACAATGAAAGAAGAAGAAAAGCCTACCTTAGTAAAAGTAATAACAGTACTAAAGAAAATAAAGTCAGAGAAAGCAGGCTTGGGTGAGTTCAGAGTAGATATGATCAAGATGCTGGGTGAGATAGGGTAGAAATGGCTCCTGAGGGTACTCATAGTAGTGTGGAGAGAAAGGTGTATCCCATATGACTAGAGGATAAACATACTAATGTCAGTGTATAAGAACAAAGCAGGAATCCACAACTTTGGGCAGTACAGAAGTATCAATCTCCTGTCACATTGTATATTTGTGGAGAGGGTAATAGATAACAAATATACAGAGTAGTAAAAAGTAGGATGGGAGATGAGCAGTTTGGATTCAGATGAGGATACAGTATGACTGTCCCAATATTTGTAGTGAATCAGACAGGTGAGAATAAGCTAGAGATGAGGAAAGAGTAAAATTTGGCATTTTTAGACTAGGTGAATGCATATGACAAGGTTCCAAGTAAGCTGATTTGGGCAGTCCTTTAGTGGTTTGAAGTCCCAGAAACATTGGTAAAAGTAATGCAGGATTTGTGCAAGGAACATATCTGTGAAGTAAGAATAGTGTTCAGACTCACACAGGTGTTTCCAGAGAGAGTGGGTGTGTATCAGGGCTCTGACCTGAGGCTACTGCTATACATACTGGTGATGGACTGCATTTGCAAACAGGTCAGAGGGGACAGACAAAAAAAGGTTGCTGTATGCAGCTGATTTTACATGTAAACTCTGAGCAAGAGCTTACACTAAGACTAGGGGAATAAAATAAAAAACTGAAGGCAAAAGAGATGAAAATGAGTGCAGAAAAGATAATTGTCATGGCAGCAAACTGGGGAAATCAGGTACTAGGTTCATTTATAGAAATGTAGTAACTTGAAAAACTGAGATAGAAGTGAAAATAGTGGAACAGGTTGTGATGCCCCTGCACTGGCCCAGTAATCATGGAGCCTCAATCCTCACTACTGGCAACAGTGGGGGCATACATACTGGGAGGATGACAATTACACCCACAGTAAAGTGCAATTTCCCCTAAGAGCATACAGAGATCACAGTCAGTCTGGGGTTGGTGTCTCCCTCTTTCTCCAGATCCCCAATAAGACTCCCACTGGCACAGCTATAGGGTTGAGATCTCAGCTGAGTCACCAAGCCAAAACCTCCAGCACCCTCTCTGTCCAACCAGTGCTTTGTGTCCCTTCCCAAGTAGATGACACACACACACACACACACACACACACACACACACACACACACACACACACACACACACACACACACTTTTGATTGATATACAAGCACACATACACACATGGGAAAGGCTGGCACAGGTTTACTAGCTATGCCCCCTTTTGCCCAGACTATAAGGTAGTTCCAGCTGCCACCAGCCACCCTTATCAGCTACTAGAGGCCCTTACAAAGGGTGTCCAATCCTACTGTGTAATGTTACTATTATCCAAATGGTATTCTGACCAGGACCAAGGCTATTTAGGAGTGGCCTGTACAGTGTCAACAAATACATATGCAAGTATGCTAAGAGCTTAAATATGTCTCACAAATAACAGCCACAAAGATAGGTTTAAATATATTTAATAATAAATAATAAAAGAACAAGACAATACTCAGTAAATCCAACACAGTTACTCCAGAGTTCAGCATCACAGGAAATATTTTAAAACAACATTGCAGGACAGTTTCAAATAAATACAGAAAACATCTAAACTAATCTTTACTATAATACTATCTATATCTAAAAGTGATACTATGCCTTAAATCTTACTTACAGCAAGGCAAGTGCAGATGATGGTGATGATGTTTCCAGGTCAAAGACAAAATACAAAATGCCCAGTCTCTCACTGAGAGAATTCTTAAATTAATATCAGATATTACTACTGGGTTAGCTTGGATGACATCACCTTTTGTCACCTGACTTAAGTTCCTAAGCTAAACCAGAAACTAACAGCATTTAACATCTCTGTATTAAAAATGCATATCTCTCAGATGTTTGCTCAGAACTTGGAAGTCGTGAAACAATAAAACACTTTATATTTTAAGCCTAGTAATTACTTCTCTCCAAGACTATAAAAAAACTTCTAGCTCTAGTCATTGTGCCTGCTACACTGAAACTGAGAGATAACTTCTCTTGTTTATGGCCCAGCTATAAAGTAACTTAACCTCAACTATTCTTACATTTTGCAAGTTAACCCTTTTATGCCCTAGTTTCTACTGTTAAAACATACATTTGCACTGATATATAGTTTGGATCTATATCACATCAGCGAATGCTAAAAATAGCAAATGCTGATATACTGAACTTCAAAGTCCAAAAGCTGAAAACATTGAAGGAATGGATCAGCAACATTTTTCCCATGGAAAAAAAAAAGAGTATACATTCAAAATTAACTGGGGGGCTTTGCCCCCCACATCCCCCCCAACTTAAATATATCAACTCCGAGATCAAGCCACAGTGAAGAAAACAGCAAGGCCTGGAGAATGGCCCAGCAATTTTTTTCCCTGGGAAAAAAAATTGCTGATCCGTTCCTTTGCTGTTTTCAGCTTTTGGACTTTGAAATTCGATATATCAGTGTTCACTATTTTTAGCATTCGCTGATGTGATTTATACCCATATAGTTTATATGCATTTCTGTTATAAGTCAGCAGGGTATGCTGTTGTTACATCTTAGCTCAGTACATAACATACAGTTCTGTATAAATCATATCAATATTCACAAATGACATATAATTATTTACAAAATTCCAGATGACTGGACTGGCAGTGTCACACAGGTTAACAACTTCAAGTATCTAGGAGGGTTGGTTGAGCAGAAGAGAAGTCTGAATGAAGACATCAAAGATAGAATTTGATTTCTTTCAAAGAAGGTAGCAGACTGTCATTGAATGGAGAGAGACTGGGACAGCGGAAGTGACACCCGACCCTTGAAGAAAATAGGAAGAATGGGGCTGATGGTGATGACGATGATAACATAGGATGCTTTACTAATTAGGATACCTCTTAATGCCATTTTAAATGCTACCCAGCAAATATCAAATAGTAGATAATTGCCGCTGGTATTCTGAAAGAAGATAGTTACTAACCTTAGAGTCTCACTGTTAGTATTGTTTTCATTTAGTAGCCATGTATGAAATTTCCATGTAGATTTAGCTATATTCATTATTTTTTTAGAAAATATTATTGTTGAAACAGTTTCATAATCTGACCTAGACTCAAAGGATTGAATTTCAATTACAAACCAATATGAAGTTGTGACTGCCAAAAATAATAATGTCTCAAAGAGATATCCTAAAAATGTTTGGTCATCACCACATGGTGCATATAATAAAAATGTTACTAGTGTTCTAACAAAGATAAGACTGGTGTGCTTAATCATAAGGAACCTTCTGCCTGGGTCTTTTTATATCAATAATTCTAAAGGGGAGCTTTTTCTTGTTCCATATTGTCACACCTTTTTTATTGAGAGACTTGCCAGCTGCAGAAATATCATAGAGTCATTTATGTTTTTATTTATAGATTGTGATGCTTGCACAAGTCTTCTGCATTAAAGCCAGTAGAGCATTTTAACAGAAGAGATCTGCCCAGGTACTAAGTTAGTTTATAAAAATGTAGTAACTTAATTTTTCAGAAAGCAGTTCAGTCTCTTAGGCAAACAAAGTAAGAAAAAATAATGTTTGCTCTTTCAAATGTTTGCAGCCATAAACACACACACACACACACACACACACACACACACACATATAAATATATATATATATATATATATATATATATATATATATAGATATATATATATATATATATATATATATATATATATATATATATATATATATATATATATATATATATATATATATGTATATACCCTTATGGTACTCCTGCAATTTGCCAAATGCATAATTGCTTGACAGGTTAAAACTGCCGACATTCGATTTGTCTAACTTTCAGAAAGTTAAATGTGCATTTGGCTGTAAAGGGTAAATGGAATTTTGGAAGGAGTGGAAGTGTTTTTGTGGGTTACCTTTAGGATGAGGGTCAGGAAAGGGTATAGCTTTGTGTGTGTGTGTGTGTGTGTGTGTGTGTGTGTGTGTGTGTGTGTGTGTGTGTGTGTAAGTGTATGTGGGTTAGGGATATGTTAGTGGTTAGGTAAGAACTTAGATGGGATATAGTGAGTGTGTCTGTGTGTGTGTCTTATTTAGTGGTAGTGCTATGAAAGTTTTTTTTCTAATTAAGGTGTAAGGTTAAGCTTAGGGTCAGGGGCATGGTTAGGGTAAACACTCATTACTAAGGTGGTCCAGAGAGTACAATCAGAGATTCAGGATATTATAGGCAATGAACAAGGCCTGCTTTGCGACAAGTGCCATCCAGATGTATGTCAGAGTGTTAGAAAAGGCCCACATTGTCCATTCCTGGGTATCATGCTGAAAAGGGGAACAAAAGACAGAGTCTGCTTGGGTTACTTGTTGCTTTGCTCATATGTCTTCCCATTATAGTAAAGAGCAGCAGGCAGTTAAATGCTGGGAAAACGTAGGGCAGTCATTTTGCATTTTCCCAGATTAGAGAGGTCAGAGAGAAGTTTTCCCAGCTAAAGCAAATGGACAGATGCCAGATTTACTATTTCCTGTTGAGGTAAATCACAACACTAGGTTTACACATTTTCTTCTCAAGGTAGTCCTGTTAATCATGGAACTATGATATTTCCCATAGTCAAAAAAATGGTAAAAATTTGTGTTCTGTTGTAGGTTGGGATGAAATGGTCAGGAGGTTGCTTGGTTAAGAGATCTCTACTGGCAGGATAGCTGGACCCTTTACAAGCTTCACAAGCTTTGTTCTCTTTTGAACCTCTCTGCTGAGTCTTGTTCCTAAAATAAAAGAAATGGAGTTCAAATTTATTTTTTGTCCTTCCCCATGAGCTCCTTGTTCAGTGACTACATTAACAGAAATAAGGCATGAGTACATTAAACATTCTTGTCCAAGGTCATCCAAATTTTTTTGAACTTTCAGGACCCATGGCTGGAATAATTAGACAATGAGTCTGCAATTTGTTTCTTCTCATCTTTGAGAAGGACTGACTGCTTTTGAGCATGAACTTTGATGGTCAGTTTTAGGTTGACATGGTCATGCCCATGGGATAAGCCCTAGCATGTGCTACCTTTGAGGAATTCAATACTGCCATCTTCTGCAAGCACATGAGGATTTTTTCAGCATGCCTATTTTTCTTGACCTCATTGGTATGCCACTTCTGGACAATTATTAATATTATTATTAATACCATCCTCAATTATTGTGCCTTAAAAAGTCTATATAGAGATTTTGGAGACATCTCTATTATTTCTTTATTTGTAATTGCATCATATGCTGAGGGTGATCTTGTTAACTTTCTAAAAATATTCCCCCGGATTTACTAATCTTGCATGTAAGACTAGATTAGTCTTACATGGAAGCGCCAGTCTAAGAGTATGATGGCAGCGCACCATGCATATAAATGAGGGCGTGCTGCCTCAACTCTAAGGCTTGCATGGAGCATGGACAAGTGTAGGGGGCATGTCGGACTGCCAAGCAGTCCAAAAATCCATGCCCCTGCAATGAAGAAACACAGAAATTTAGAGTTACATGAGCGAGTCCGCTCACATGTGCACAATGTAACACTACACTCCCCCATATGTTAAACGACTGACAAAATTAAAAATAAAAAGAGTTTTTTATTTATTTATTTTTTTCATTCAATATAACTGCCTGTATTTGCACGTGTTTGTGCGGGTTTGCCCATTGCTTAGCTACAGTTAGCAGCTTAGACACCAGAAGAGGATAATAAGAAAAATATATGCAAATTAAGCAAGATGGCATAGTGGTTAGAGCCTTCACACAAAGAGGAGGCATTCCCGGTTTGAGTACCACCGAGTAACGTCGAGCAACGTTGGGCAAAGTCAGGCAAAGTTGAACAAAGTTGGTTAAACATGTTCACACCTCCTTTACTGTACCTTAACCAGTCAGGTCTGCCCAGTAGGAAAATAAAAAGCAGTGACAAGGCTCAAACTCAGGATACTGTGCACTATAGTCACAGTACTTAACCACTAAGCCATGACAGCATTGCATAAACATGCACTTTCAACAGACACATATCTATCAAAGGAATTTTAAACATTGCCAACATCAGCTAAGCAGGCGTGCCTACAGCTGAGTTTTTCCAAACCTGGATAATCACAAATAAGTTTGGGAAATGAGGCATATTTAATCTCCACAGGTGGGAATACTTGCTATAACTGGTTGTAGTTTCCTTCTGCAGTCAGCATGGCTGGTGTTGGAGAAGGCACTGGATGGAGAGCGCAATGCTGGGGCATCGAGGAGTCCAAAGTAATGGTTTGGCTCCTTGTCCACAATCATGAGGAAAGACTCCTGCGGGGCCAGTACCAGGGTACCCAATATAAAATGGAGGCCTGGAACAGTCTTGCCCATGATCTCACCAGTGCCACTGGTGTTCCTCGGATTGGTGAGCAGGCCAGGTACCATTATTCTGACCTGAAGCCACGTAGGGAGGATCAACTGGACCAGTGGATCCAGGAATCCCGTACAATGTCTAATGCCCCAGTACTGAGTAAGTAGCCATTGTATTAAGTAGTTAAGAATTGCTATGCTTGTCTATACTATGGATAGGTATGTCTCAATATCACTGCATTTACTTCACAGCTGCAGGTGTCTGAGCTATGAACCAGCAAGCCCATGAAGATAGGCTGCAAAGGCTGTGTCATCAGGCAGGTTAGTAATTATTCTGCATGTACTGTTATATAAAATAAATGAGAGAGACTTCAAAAAGTCTTTTAACCCAATAAATAAAGGTGTAATAATCCTTTAATAAATGTATGATTCATGGAGTGCGTCTGTGTCATTTTCTTTGATATGTTGTTGTACTGTTGCATTCTACAGATAGTAGTGTTGTATTAAGCAGTGTCAACCCATACTTGGGTAGGCCCATATAACGTGGATGAAGGGATTGCTAGTAGCTTGTATGCATATGTACAGCCCTCAACTGTTGGTTCATGGCCAGCATGTACAGGTTAATCTGGCACATGAGTAGCTTGGTATTGTGTTCCCCAGAAATGCCAGTGTGCTGCCAGAAATGTAGGGAGTTGTTAATATATAACTGATACTTTCACCTGAACATATCTAGATAATTATATGAAAGTAGATCTGTCAGTGTACCATCTTAGCAATAGTGTGTGTGAGCAACTCTCAAAATATGTTGCAGTAACATCTGCATCTTGGACAGTTTGTATGTAAGATACAGCTCATGTATATAATGATCTAGCAAAATCCAATTGCACAATATAAGGACATTGGGTAGTGTAATAATACATGTAAGGGACATATAGGAATGTATTGAAAACTAGAAGGATATATAAGTTGTTAATTGAGCTATCTTTTCCCACCCTACTGTATGTGCATAAAAAATGCAATTCCACACCTCATTCGGTATGTCTAATCTCAAAACATTTGTTGGGACATATGTCCTCTTGGTTTATAAATATTTGCATTAATTTCTATGCATGTGCCCTGTAAAAATACCACAATATTGGTGGCCTGTTGCCATTAATTCAACCTGCATGCTGTTGTAATGTCCACTATTGTTCTATATATGCATGTGTTCTGCTTGCTTTTCAACTGTTGAAAATCTGGTGTGTTGGGTTAATGAGAATACTTCTGCATGCTGTTATAACTAATTGGGAATGCTGTTGACTGTTACTAACCCATGTCTTTATTAAACTCTCCAAAACATAGTTCTTATGGGAAGGCCAGTCCCAGCGGACCCACCTATCCCACCTCAGCTAGCCATGGCACCTGGCACCAGCAGATCTGGTGCCCAGCCTGGGACCTCCTCCTCCATTGGCCCTGTGCCACCTTCAGGTAGAAGCTCTGCAAGGGATGGGGCTCGCCCCCCCCCTGTGCAAGCGTGGGAGGAGGAGGGCCACCTATCAACCTTCGAACGGTCCAGGCTGTGGTGCGTAGAGAGATTGAATGTTCTATTGCAGAACCTCTACACCAGCTTGAGGCCCGAGTGGCGCAACTCCCGGGTCAGCCTGCCCCTACTACACAGCCCCCAGCACAGCCACCCTCTGGGCCATGAAGGTGCAGTGGTGACTGCCCATGGTTGGGGACCTCAGTCTGACTGTTTCCATCTGGGGGCTCATGGGCTTGCTATTACCAAACATCCCTCCCCGTCAAAGGTGTTCACCCACCACATGTGTCATATACCGCCCCTGTATGCATCTTGTTTGTCTTATCTGTTTACCTCTCCAACCTACCTCCCCAAATATACCTACTTCCCCTACCCCACATTCCACTCTCACCTGAAAAAAAAAAAAAGGGCAATCTGCTCCCAAAAAAAAATTGTGTCCCATACATAGCTACCCATTTTACACACGTCCACTGGACACATGGAATGTTATTTAATTGGCATTACAACATACTTTGTTGGCCTCACCCCTCTCTCAAGGGTTGAAGGTTTCATATCTACCTCCAAATTTATTGCATATGCACAGCTGTTGCTGTTGAAGAAATGGGCAGCTATGGACCTTCCCTACACCTGTCCTGCACATCCCGAACTATTTTCACTACTGTCTTTCCTCTTTGTGCCCCTTTTTCACCACTTTCCTATCTCCCCATTTTTCTTTTCTTTCAAAGAAATTAGCACAGGGGTGAGCAGGAGTAAGCACTATTAAGCAGTAGTTAGCGGGTTTGCATGGGTTTGTGCTTGTTTGCACTTGGCTAAGCAATGCACAGCAATGGGAAAACCCACACAAACCCGCTTACAACTGCTTAAAAGTGCCTTAGTCACTCTGTTTGTAAGGGCCCTTGTTCTGCTCAGAAGCAAAATAAAACACCTCCGTAAGTCTCAAACCGCAGACCTTGCACACACTACACAACATGAAATACCACTAAGCCACGATACATATACAGCAAGTTGGTGCTTAAATAATTATATCATGCATCAGAATGAGTGAATGTAAAGGAAAATTAGGAATACCATACCACACAACTTGTTCTGTGGATGTTGACCAACAGTTGTGAGATTACATTACATGACTGTGATAAGAGAAGCAGCCATTCTAGCAGGAAATAATGTTACACCATCACTTTACAACCCCACACAGTATCACAGCAGGACAAACATTAGCATATCTGTTTAGGGCAGAGGCCATACCTCCCAACTGTCCCTAATTTTCAGGGATGTCCCTGATTTTGGCACAAACTTTAGCTCTGTCCCTCTGAATCCCTCCGAAAACTATTGACTTTGGCCAGAAAGGTGGTGAATTACACTTAATGAATAATGACAATAATTAAGAGTTAGACCCTTCTTTTACTTCAGAAAAGATGTATTAATTCATATGCTCTGATTCTCTCAATGTCTCAACTTAATTGCACTAATATTTTAAAGGTGTCCCTGATTGTCCCTGACTTTTTCTTGACTTTTCCCAGAGTCTGTTCAAATATGTACCTGATTGGTTGAGAGGTCTGGCAGAGGCAGAAACACAGAGGCATATCAGCATTTCTGCTGTTACACACTGTGCAAATAGCTTTGGAAGGAGTTTCGGAAGCATACCCTTATGTAGGAATACAACACTGAAATACAAATGGATGTAGCCATGTACTGATAGCAACCAACTGTAAGAATGCCATTGTTCTATTGCTGAAAAGACCTGTGTGGTGCACAGACAAAAAAAATAACAGGCTATTCTTTGGCTATCATGTGGATAGGTCCACAGTTGGGAGTTACACAGATAGACTACTTGCCTTGATAAACTAACATGTACACTGCAATCCTGTAAGACCAGCAAGATAAAATCCACACAATACTACTTACGCTCTCTGTACTTCTGCAACCCTACCCAAATGTAGAATATACCTGTGTGTGCAGGATCTACCAAGGATGTAGGTAAGCATACTCACAGTACTGAAATGTGTCCAGTTTTTCTGAGCAGCTTGTGCTAATGTCAACACTAAAAAAGCACAAACTGTTTAGAACTGAGTAAATGAATATTCACAGTATAGCAGTTCACAAGCAATTCTTGTGCCAAAGGAATACATCTCTATAACTAGCTTTGTATGGCAGTTAATTGTAACAGTTGAAAATAAAGTACATCTTTTCATGTATCTTGGGGTAGCATTTTGAGGGGTGAGTACATTTCTACACTGACAAGTGGGTACTGGAAGCAGCAACATTAGGTCTGAGTACAAAATGTAAATCTCTGGCTACACCCCTGGCTTCTGATATAAGAACTATACCAACCGTCTTTCTTAAACAATGATGTCCACACCAAACAAGAAGGATATCCATCTTGGAAAGCTGAAAGGGCCATGCCTACATGAGTCAGCAATTTATAGTACTGGGCTGCTATGACAGTGATTACGGCAACTGCTACACAGCAGGCTGCATGCAATTAGCAAATGGTGGCCACTAATTGGTGCAGAGGCCATCACATGCTCATGTGCAAATTCCTACAAAAGCAGGCTGCAATCTCTGCCAACAAACTCAATCACTCTATTGCAGAGACTGACAGAGAGAGAGAGGGAGAGACAGACAGACAGAGAGAGAGAGAGAGAGCAAAGGAAAAATAAATATTACCAAATCATACAAAGGAAAGGTATGTGCCACATATGTATTTACTGGCATGTAGTAGATGTTATTGAAGAATAGTCTACATAATGTGAAACATTCATATGTGGCAGCAGTACTTCTTTATGCACAGATGTTCTGCTTAACTACTGCTATGGACAACACTGTGTGTACCTGTGGGCAGTGGGACATACCTGTGAAATGTGTAGCTCAGCATTAAATGTCAAAGATCTGATTCATGTTATCTGTGTTCTGTACAGTAGTGTGGCCAATGGCTGTTGGGGGGATTAGCGCTAACATTATATAAACATGGGTGTGACAGAACAACACAGGCATGATAGTCCTATTAAAGTGTAGCTTAGCACTGTCAACTGCTGTAGCAGTCTAGTATGCTTATCTAGCATCTGTTGCCATATATACCCCCCCTAATGTTAGTGTGTGCTCATATGTGACACCTGTTTGTGTTGCAGTAAGGCCCAACAGCTCAGCTGTGAGGTCCAGGGACTTACAACAGTGTGGACCTTGTGTGTGTAAGCCACACACATACGGAGAAATATATATATATGTCATATATATATTCACATCTGTATATGTGCATAGAGCAGGGGACATATTGCAACTGTTTGTGAAGGGGGGGCAATATATATGTTGGTGAAGGTTAGTATGCACATATTTGTATGTAGGTTTTAGTGTGTGACAAACAAGACAGCATACATTGCTGGTATATGACATGTGGTGGTTAAACACTGTGGGTGGTTTGTTCAGTTTGCAATGTTGAAGCTAGTAAGGCCTGCTAAAGCTACCTGGGCTGTGAATACCTTCAATGCATTTATCCGAAGACTGTGCGATTCTTTTACATTACTGTACACCTTACATCCTTTGTACAATTGATATTCTCACTATGAAAGGTGAAATGTATATGTGCCTACATATATATGCATATGTAGACAAATGGATGTTTACATATATATATATATATATATATATATATATATATATATATATATATATATATATATATAGATATATATTTATATATACACTCATACACACCTACATCTACTTGTTGCAATAGATTCTCTGTACTGTTGACTGACTGTAATGGTCAATATGTTTGTGAATATGTCAAAGATATGCATCTGTGGGATAGCTTAGTGGGAAACTGTTTATGTTATGGTATTATGGGTCCTTGCTTTGATCCTAGCAAAAGCTGTGTATTCTGTTGCTAGGCAGAACAAGTGCTATTGCATACAGTGTGATTAAGTTCCTTGGTTTTAACTAGGGTGTGTTATTGGAGGCTAAAGCACTACATCTATGATTATTGATTGGTACTGATGTTGAATGCAAATCCTGGGTGTACTGTAGTACTACTTGAAGCTCTGGGCCTGCACAGCAAAGTATGGTGTATGTCCACATTGCTTGCATCCACTGTTTTGTGTGGTCCCTGTATTCATCACAGATTACATTTCTCAAGATTAAAGTTGTGTAAGTACTGACACACAGTACTGTATAGTACACACTGAAAGCTTATCTGGTTTTGTGCCCTGTAATTATGTCTGATGTGTGTGTGGGTATGTCTGTAACATGTCCTTTGACATATGTGTGGTAAAACATATAACTGCGTATCTAGCAACATTCATAGTGTACTACAGCAGTATGTGACCTATATTCTCAATTGTGCACATATTTTGGCCATGGGTTTGGCATTAACAAGTTGTGTGATATAATAGTAATACATTTATTGGACCTTACACTGATTGTGATGCATGATATATTTCTTTACACATCAGCTTGATGTATATCTTCTGTGGCTAGGTGGTGCATCGTATTGCATACAGTGTGCCAGGTACTCTTGTATAGTCTTATATAGTGATTTTATTTTGTTGCTGTGCAAAACATGGTTCATTAGATAGAGAGTGAGCAAGGCACTTTCAAGCAGTTGTGGGGTGAGCAGTGATAAGTGGCAGTTACAGTGTTTCACCCTCAGTTAGCTTATAGCTTGCTATATATGGCAGTTCAGTGATAACTATACTGTATAATGTTAAATGTGCCATATGACTTGTCCAGACATATTTTTGTATTTATGTCTTCCAGGGATCATGGCCCATCACAGGAACCCAAGTTACAGTAGTGCTGAAGATGATATCATTACTAGCAGTATGATTCAGTACTACGGTCTCATGTTCTCACGAACCAGCCAGGACCAGCAGGAGCGTACTGCAATGTGGCAAGATGTTGTCCACAGGGTCAATGAGGTAGGCCTGCATAACCGGACATATGAGCAGGTACACCACCACTGTAGTGATCTTCTCAGACATGTCCGCCAGTGTGCCGCTGATGTGCATAGACAACAGCTTGCAACATGAGGTGGTGTTAATATCCACCCCCCCCACCAGAGTGGAGGAACTGCTCATGAGCCTGGTGGCACCTGCCCACCAACAGCAGCAGCAGACATACATGGAGGTTGGAGCCACCCAGCAAGCACACATAGAGCATGCAGGTAACATGGCATTTCTGTAGACTACTGTTATCTGTATTGGTAGATCATGCATATGTGAGATGTTGAGTGTGTCGTTCAAAGATGTGGAGCCTGTTGTTGTGCAATACTGATCATTTGGAACATAATCTGTAGCCCTGTGAATGTAAACTGTTGTTGTACTGTAAGATTGCAAACACACAGTAGCAATGCCACAGTTGTGGCCACTGACAAACTGTCTCATCTCTATGTAGGTCCCTCTGGGGTGACATCAAGGCAGCAGACAGATGCTGGTGAGTGTGTTCCACATTTATTATTGTAAATAAAAAGTGCATGTCATAGTTAAGGTGTAGGCCATGTACACATGTAACACACCTACCCATAATGCATGCTGTGCATGTTTGGTGTAAGAGCATGCACATCTCACTAATGTGATTAGCAGCCTCAAACACATGCAATACCCAGACCATCTCAAACAAATGTGGCTAGACTGTAGTGACCATTGGATAGGCACAGTTGATACTCAACATGCACATAACATACACATCTATGTCATACACAGAGCATTTTAACATGCTACACATAAAGGATTAGTAGACCCTCTGTAAAGACACACTCCAGTATCCAAAATCTCATTCACACACACATTACACATAATATACCTGAAGGGTAGAGGCCTATCCTGGGGTATTTAAACACTCTGCAACACACTACACATTCATGTCAGGGAATGCTCCTTATTGACCTCCTTACAAACTCACATAACAACTGGTTGTGAAATGGTGAATTTAGCCAAGGTAGTACAGTTCCGGCACATCATGATTAGTGCTGGTTTGTGAAGCATTTGTATCCTTGCGTGACCACCTGATGCTTCATGATGATGGCCTATGGTACTATACTCCATCCAGTTATTGCAACTACAGTACTACACATATCTGTCATTGCTACACACCATAATGATGCGTGTGTTCACACATATGCACCTCTAAATGGTATGCATACCAATCACCATTTGTACAACTGACACATATATGTCTTATGATGCTACTGAGTGGCTAGGTCATATGACACATATTGGGTATGTGTAGTGTTTAAATATGCAGTTGTGTTTTAGCATGCCATGTCATTGATGAGACTGGCATGTCCACAATATGATCTACACTCACCATCAGTAGCATACATTGGGAATGTAGCCGAACGGTATTCCATCAATTATCCATGCACCACTGATGATGTTGTGTGAATACTCATCATGCATGTGCTAAAAATGTGTCCACAATTATTTGCTAAAGACACAGAGGCTGTAATCAGCATTGGATACCTATCTGACACACAGATACACATCCAGCAGTGGTATGTACACCTGTGTTTTATGATGCACAGTACATTACAGGGTTATGAATACCTGCACAGCAATGTTGTGTCCATGTAGGCATTGTGTTCTAGGGTGAGGGCCATCACCTAATAACAAAACACATGCATCAAAGCCATGTATACTGTTAGTAACAAGGACTGACTACACTTGCACTGCATGCTGTTGAGCAACACATGTTCTGCATGCTGACATGTGTGATATGACTGTTTTGCTTGTGATACTGTACCCCACCATAACCTGCTATTGTGTATGTTCAGTGCTTGCTGGTGTTGTGTGTGTCTGCTTTAGGAAGGAGTGTAGTTTTGTGTGTGTGCATGTGTGCATGTGCGCATGTGTGCTTGTGGTCTGAAGTCATGTTCAGGTCTTAAAGTGTGTTTCCTATTTTCCTCTTACAGGTGCCGATGTGGGGCTGGTTCAGTACAGCAGAGAACCTGATGTTACTGAGATAGACAGTGATGATGAGGATAGGTGTATTAAGGCACAGATAGGTTTGTCAGGGTCTGTTGTTGGGCCACCAGTTGACAGTACACAAGTCTCCACCTCATCCATGCACACAGTCATACTGCCTGTACATCCATCATCACATCATCACCATTGCCCTTAGCTGAGGGACAGTGTACGGTTGGCACTGGCCAGGGCAGTGTGGTATCTATGGCACATGTATCAGGACACAGCAGCCATAGCCAGATGTCTGGAATGATACCGCATAGGCAGATGCCCAGGGGTTCTCGTCAGAGCACTGCTAGTCTTCATGCCCCTGGCAGACGTGCCATACCTCTTTTTTCCACATGCATGTTCCAGGCTGTCATGGAGGCACAGACACGAATGGAGCAGTACACCAGACAGGGGCTAAAGGCACAGACGGCTCATTACACCTCTGTAAATGACAGTATCCATGACCTAGCAGGTGCCATATGTAACTATACTAAGGTCATTGATAGACGTTGGGGTGAGACATTGGATGTCCTCCACAATGTCATGTCCATGTGTCAGGACAGTGCGGGTCGGTTGACATGTTGACGTGGACATATGCCAGCAACATCAGCAGCTGGAGGTCGCCGTGGACATCCAGCAAATCACAGCCGCTCCTGTAGTGCCAGTACCAGCCCCAGCAATGTTGGGGGGGATGTCCATAGACCGTCCTAGCAGACCACGTGCACGTGGCTCTGACCAGTCCCAGCAGGGACCTGGATCCAGTGGACATATGTCAACCTCTTCGGATACTACCCAATCTGGATTAGTACCTAATACTGTCTGTAGCACCTCTGCCATGCACAGGTTCCATATCCATGGCCAGAGACCGTGATCTGTAAAGCCTGCCAGGTACAGTCTGCAGCTGTGTCACAAATCCCCGTATATTGCAGCCACATGGTGGAACTGTGTGCATGCAGACACATACACATAAACCAGAAATCTAGGGCAAACACATACCCGCACACATGACATCAACATTGGCCCATAACAGTACTCATGGCCCTCACATACACACTCACACACACATGTCGATTGTATGGCTCAGTGTAGGCCTCTGTCAAACCAACAACACACCCTGTGCATATGATGAAACCTGTGCCACCTCCTGTCATCTGTAACATTGATGCAGGAACAGGCTAACATGGTGCTGATGCACAGGGTGACTTTAATACAGTATAGCAATGGTTGGATGTGTAGCATGTTGTCAGCAGTAAAGTGTAATGATATCCTTGAAGGTGTAGCTGAGCAGGCATGATGCATTAAAGCTGTAATTAGCAATCGTGTATTGTTTTCACCAGTGTTTATTCCAATTGTGTTTTGTTTGCCCATGTGCCACTTGGCTGATGTGTGTAGTTGTGTCAGCATGTGTTATACAGTGGACAGTATGTGTGGGGTGTGTGCAACATAGGTTTGCAGGTGTCCATTAATGAATATGGTGGATGTGCACTGTCTGCATGTACATGCATAATGGACATGTGGGCAGGATGACATGCCCTGTATTGGCCAGTGTTAACACTCCATAGTTTCTATTGATGGCCAGTATGCATTGTACTGCACACATTTTGGAACTTGAGTACGCATGTGTGTGTATGACATGGGTTGACACTGTGCTGTGGCTGATGCTGTTGTTGCTATCTGTCATTGGCTTGCATTACTAAGGTTAACACTGTCCCAGCTGCATAATCCTTTAGTAATGCACACTGTTCACCTACAGGATTGCATGGACCGTGCTATCACAAACACAAGAAATTCTCACTTATATAGTAAAAGTGCATTAGTCTCATGGAACCCTACCATAAACTAAATATATAATAGAAGGTGTGAAGTTGTACCAAAAAAGAGTTACTTACCAAGAAGGGATAACCTCCCTTGTCAGTATCATTGGGAAAATACAATCCCTCAATAAACATACAAGGCAAGCTTCAAAATACAAAATGGCAAGAATTCCAAACACAACACTAAAGCTTTCTTTAGTGTTGTGTATAATCTACAGGGGAAATCTCATATTGGGTCACAGTTAATGTAAATGGTCACAAAGTACACTTATCTGACTGACATTACCAATTTCTTGTCAGACAGTTTGAATGCGGATTTCACCACCCTGTCATTACACAAGGGCCACATTTCCAGACCTGAAGAATGTAAAACCTGATGATTCACAGACACTCTAGTTAAAACATCTCTTTAACAAAGTCCAAACCACAGTGGCAATGGTACTGGACAGTGTCCCTGGCTGTGTCATACACAAGCTGACATATGAAGTCAACACTCAACTAAACGCTTTATCCAGATGCAGCCTCTATACAGGTTACATACTTGTGGAATGACGCACGGTAATGGTGTTCACAGTCCACAAGTGTTGAACTACGTCTTCTTCTTCTCCTTTCGGATACTCCCATTAGGGGTTGCCACAGTAGATCATCTGTTTTCATTTCTTCCTGCCCTCTGCATCTTGTGCTGTCACACCATCCACCTGCATGTTCTCTCTCATCACAGCTCCATTCCGCTTTTCCTGTTACCTGGTGGCTTCATCCTTAGCATCTATTTCACAATATACTCTGCATCCCTCCTCAGCACATGTACAAACCAACTTAATCCTGGCTATCTGGCTTGGTCTACTAACCTTCAAACCTGGGCTGTCCCTTTAATATACTTAATCCTAAACCTGTCCATCCTCATCATACCCAGTGCAAATGTTAACATAAATTGATTAAGGGTAGAACTACAACAGATCCTGGAAACTCTCACCCTATAAGCCAGACAAATGTTATCGGGAAGGCTATGGAGCACGGCATTATGGAACTCATTAACAGAGACATTATGAACCTGCAAACACTGCACCATACCCACTTAGGTTCTCTAAAGGCCAGATCATGGCTCCTACTATGAGTAGACTTCAAGCCAGTTAACAAGGCTATAGGTGAGGGAAGGGAGGTCCACACACCCATGCTATAGCTCACCAGCAATTCATACCCATCCCATATTCTGGTATTATACATAACCTCAACAGACTGACCATAAAAGATTGTTAGATGATGAATTGACATCTGACGCACAGATGTAGGACACACAGTAAAATTTGCAGCCTCCATGTACAGTTCTATGCCAGTAACAAGTGGTATTCACCTGCACTCAGTCCTGGGACCACTCCTGTTTGGCATATAGCTTTCTTAAGTACAAGCAAACACAGTAGGGATATGTCTGCCCACGTTTGATGAAAATGCATACTGTGGGCTATACTTTATTCTCCAGATGACACACACATCCTCCAAAAGGGTATCATAGAGACAGATACCTAGTGTCAAACTCATGCTGTAAAGCTATAAGCCAAAGAAAGCATAGTTATCCACTTTTAGAAAACAAAGTATCCCCAGAGTACAACATAGGTAGTAGCCCCAAAATGTGGAACAGGTACTAATGTATACATAGAGCCATGTGTTTAGTCATCTCTCCTTTGATAATCACATTACCAAAGGGTTTTGGAAATCCCTCTGTGGAGCACATAAGCAATAAATGGTTTGCATGCAGATCCACAGAGGTTGTTGCACACCTATAATGATTAGTCATCTTTGCCAGACTTTGCTTGCTTTGGAACAGGATTAAAATATACCTCAAGCATAAACCCTCACTCACACTCTTCAATAGAAACCGTGATGCGTGGATGTGAAACAGAAGACGTCGCCCAGGGATCACTGCAGTGGCTAAGCTTGTCACAAGCATACAGAAGTGACCTAAGGTCTGGAAAGCACCAGCACGCTCTGGCAAAGATAACAGATGCATTCATGGAGAAAGCAGAGTACACACCTATGAAATAATTGAGGTCACATGAATGTATATGGCTTTGCCCCACAGCTATCTTACATGTGTAATGCACATACAGTTGTCATTGTGATAGGCATAGTTTTTATTCAAACTAAAGGAAATGCCCTTGGGCAGATAGCCTAGTATGAACCTATGAACCTATGAACCTATGAACCTATGTCATAC
Source organism: Protopterus annectens (assembly GCF_019279795.1). Taxonomy (NCBI): domain Eukaryota; kingdom Metazoa; phylum Chordata; order Ceratodontiformes; family Protopteridae; genus Protopterus; species Protopterus annectens. The sequence continues at coordinate 1,289,212,087 of NC_056729.1, read as the reverse complement.
ACTAGAAAAATCAAAACACACTTCATATTGACCAATGGTATCACAAACCTGGAGCACACAGTCAGCAAGTGCAAGACTCAAACTCATTTCTAAATACATTATGATACTACAGCAGTATGCATTTACATGACACGCTATACACATTACTGGAATTTCATTTTTCCACAGGTATATTTGTAGGATGGTGACATCATCAGACTTGTCAAAGATGCGTATATCACTTTTAAGGGGTGTGAGTATTCTCCAAAAAGGTTGTTCTTCCCTAGGGAGACACACACAGCTAGCAAGTGCAGGATTCAAATTCCTACCTAATTACATTATGATATTATAGCAGTACACATTTACACAACATGCTATACATACTACTTTGTTTTTCACTTTCCACAGGTATATTTGTAGGATGGTGACATCATCAGACTTGACAAAGATGAGTATACCACTTTTAAGGGGTGTGAGTAGTCTCCAAAAAGGCTGTTTTCCCCCCAAGGGACACACGCACAATTGGCAAGTGTAAGATTCAAACCCCTACCTAATTACATTATAACACTACAACAGTGTGCGTTTACATGATGTGTTATTTACATTACTGGGATTTGATATTTCCACAGGTATATTTGTAGGTTTGTATATATAGGTTGGGAGGGTGGCCTAATGGTTAAGGTGTTTGCCTTACAAACACAAGGTACAGGGTTTGAATCTCACAGGTGATGATTAGCTAGGCTTAAAATGGCTCACAAGGGCAGTTAGCCTAGTACTAACCTATAAACCTATTACCTATAAGGATGGTGACATCATCAGACTTGACAAAGATGAGTATACCACTTTTGTGAGTAGTCTCCAAAAAGGTTGCTCCTCCCCAAAAATTACGCACTCACAGTTGGCAAGTGCAGGATTCAAACCCCTACCTAACTGCATTATGATACTACAGCAGTACACATTGACACAACACACTATGCAGATTACAGGAATTTCACCCTTCCACAGGTATATTTGTAGGATGGTGACATCATCAGACTTGACAACGATGAGTATACCACTTTTAAGGGGTGTGAGTAGTCTCCAAAAAGGTTGCTCTCTCCCCAGAGAGAGACAGACACACACACAGTTGGCAAGTGCAGGGTTCTTAATCCAAACTAAGTATGTCTTTACACTTCAGCAAGCAACATGGAGTTACAGGGTGCAATACAGACATTACTTGCTGACAGTTTGCCCAAAGGTTTTTTTCACATTTGCTAACCTCAGCAGGCTTATCATACTAGGTGTATTGTGAGTGTATTGTATGCATAGGCCATGACCATATCATATATGGGTTGATGCACCACATGCTGGCAAACACAGGGTCAAACCGGTGGCTAAGCTCTGTCAACCCAATACTGGACAATACAGTCAAGAGGAGTAGGGCCATACAACCACAACACCAACAGTCTCACATAGACCTACAATATAAGGACCAGAAAAACACACACATAAATACACATTACCATACTCGGAGAATACAAATATTAATCTGAAAAAGAGAGAGTGTCCTCCTAAGCAGACAAGCAAGCAACATGCACCTCCAAGCATACGCCAGAAAACACATAATACATCAAAGCAGTGTGCCTCACAACAGGCCCTAAGGCAAAACAACACACCCAACACACTTGTAATAGGACTTCATAGTCAGGCATACAGATGTTCCACTCACTCGGCTGGACAAGGGGAAGGTTACTGTCAGTTGTCTGTCAGGTGCTATGATCCGCCACATAACACAAGCACTTACATTACTCCAGAACAGGTATATACATATATATATATATATATATATATATATATATATATATATATATATGTATAAAACGTGTTCTTTGTACATGTCAGTGTGAATGATCTGAGACATACTTCCAGGACAACATGACATGAGATATATAGTAGCTCTATGATCATGTAGCCCAGGCTGGTATGACCCTGACCTTGAGTAGCATCTTACCTTCACCTACATGATACTGCAATATAACAGAAAGATGATAAACTTTAACAATTGGCTGAGCTTCAGGTGTCATTCAAAGGGGATCCAGTCTCTGTCTGCCTGTGATGACATGATAGACAAGCCTCATTACTTTACTACAGATGGTTTGCACCTATCGCCCCTATGCTTCTGAATACTGGCCAAGGCTCTTGCTGTCCCCATATTGCCTTTTTTAGGCAAGGCTCAAAGATTCATAGGTAGGTACTAGGCTATTGGCCCTGGGGCCTATACAAGCCCAGCCAAAATGGTACCCTAGCTATTGCCACCCAAGAAATATATTTTCCTGTGCCACTGTCGAGCAGAGACACAGAAGTGATCCCTGGGGTGAATTTCCTATTTCCCATCCAATCATCAAGATTTTTCTTGAAGAGTGCTAATGAGGAGCTTTGTTTGATATAGATAGGTAGTTTATTCCAGAGAATGGAAAGTCTCTGGGACAGGAATCTATCCCTCCAGCATGTTCTGTTTATTGTGATGACAAGATTTAGGTCCCTAGAGTGTATAGCTCGGAGGGATTGGGATTTCTTTAAGTGGAGCATGTCCAACAGCTCTGGGTTTAACATAGCTTTGTATGTTAGGCAGAGATCACCTCTGAGTAGGCGATATGTGACAGAGTAAAGCTGGAGTTTTTTGAGATGGCCTGTATAGGGCATGTGTTTGAGGCTGGTAATCTTCTTTGTGAGGTATTTCTGTGGCCTTTCCAGTTGTTGTAGATGTCTTGTGAGGTACATACCAAAAGGGGCGTTGCACTCTATAATGGATCTAATGAGTGATGAGTAGAGGGGAACAATGACCTCTTTTTTTCTGCATGAGAAACCTTTTGTAATGAGGTGTGCCACATAGAAGAATTTCCTGACTACTGTGGCGATGTGATTATCAAAGGAGAGACTACTGTCCACCTGTGTCCCAAGGTCTCTTATCACACTTTTGGTGTTAAGTATACTACTGCCTATGTTGTAGTTCATGGGTACAGAGTTGTTACCAAAGGGGATGACCCTTTTTGGCATTGAGCTTGAGGCCATGGCTTTGACACCAGGCATCTGTCTCAGTGAGGTCCTTTTGTAGGATGACCACATCATTAGTAGTTTTGATTATGGCTCCTAGTTTGCAGTCATCTGTGAACTTCATTAGCCAAAGGCCTTTTGTGTTAGCCTGTACTTCAGGGAAGTAGATACCAAACAGGACAGGACACAGGACTGAACCCTGTGGTACTCCACATGTCACTGGTCTGAAGTCGGATTTGGAGTCTGCTACTTTCACAGTGTGGGTTCTGTCAGTGAGCCAGTTGGCAACCCATCTTGTAACATAGGGATTTATACCTAGTTTAGTGAGTTTGTCTATAATTCCAGAGTGGGGGATGGTGTCGAAAGCCTTGGCAAGATCTAGATAGGCTGTGTGAACCACCTTACCCTTGTCTACGGCTTTGGTGACTGCTTCAAAGAAGTCTATCAGGTTTAGGAGACATGATCTGCCTTTTACAAACCTGAACTGGTTGGGGCCAGAGTTTGTAGATTACCATTATCTTTGTTATAAGTTCCATGGCCTTGCAGACCAGGCTCATCAAGCTAATGAGGCACTAGTTTCCAGGGTCCGTGGTGGCTCCCCCCTTGTGTAGTGGGATAACCGTCGCTGTGCACCATTCAACAGGCACAAAGCCTGAGGTGAGGTTATGATTGAACATGGTACTTAGGTGTGTTGCCAGTTCATTCTGTAGTTCGTGTAGAACGCAGCCTGGGATGTTGTCTGGTCCCTTGGACACTGTGTTCCTGGCTTTGGAGAGTGTGGTTTTTACCTGTGCAGCCGTGATGACAGGAACTTTGCATTCTTCTGGTATAGGGATGGGCTCTTTCGTGGGTGAGAGGGGCGTAAAGTTAGCACTGAACCTATCTGCCAGGATGTTGGCAATATCAGTTGGGTCTGTATATTTAGTGCCACTGTGCTGTAACTCGGAGTAGATCTGAGTGTTGCCATTGAGATTCTTGACATAGCTATAGAATGCTCTGTGGTTGTCTTTAGAATCAGTGGCAATTTTGTTTTCATAACTAGCTTTGGAGGATTTTATCAGGGATCGCAGCTTCTTACTGAGGCTGACCAGGTAGCTCCTCCACTCATGGGATTTTACCCTCTTTTGCAACAGTTTCTTCCTTCTGTTGTACAGTTTGTTTATGGCAGGGGACCACCAGATTGGCTTCCTTTTCTTTGAGGATAGCGTCTTGGTTCTGTTTGTGATAGCACAATCCATGCACTCATGTAAGTGCTTATAAAGTGCAATTATGTAGGATTCAGTAGTCATAACTGTATTGTCCATCTGCATGGGTGTTATGAAGTTCACCACTTCTGTCTTAAGAAGCATGAAGTTGGCTTTGGAGAAATCTTTTAACAACGTTTCCTTAATGGGGGGTCGGGGCAGAATGTGGATATGTAGGGTACTTAGCTTATGGTCGGATCAGACCAATGAGGCGTTGACTTCAGGTGTGGAACACCGGTCACTCAGGACAAAGCAAACCCCGTAACCAACACAAATAACCACAAAGTGAGCTAAATGCTACTCTCAGCCTCAAAATGCACACACTTGAGGCACTTCTCAGTATGGAGAATATTGGTATCTGTACAGTAACAGAAACCTGGTTCAGGGCTCCAGAGAGCACACCAGCACTACTAGGATACTACTCATTCCATACCTTCCAGCATCAGAACTTGTATCATAGCACATAGGGTGGGGATGTATCCATATTCATCAAGGATACCTACACCTCCCTCTACATTCTCTCTACAGGATATGTACCCATAGAATGTTGCACAGCAATATTCTTCCCACTCCACAGGGGTGGGGCCACAAAAGACCCTTGGCATTCACTCTCTATGAGCCTGACGAGTCTGATCTGCAAGGCAATTAGCCATTCATAATGGAAGACAACAATAAAGACATTGGAAACCTTCACACAGTTGAGCACACCCAGTTTGGCTTTGTCAAATGCAGATCATGCGTCCTGAACTGGGTGGATTTCTTTGAGACAGTTACCCAGGCTACAGATGATTAAAAGGAGCTCTTCACAGCCTACCTACACCTCGCTAAGGTCTTTGACACCATTACCCAGCCAGGTATCATAGATGAACTCACCAACCTGGGCATGAATCCATACATCCCAAGATGGATTGCAAACTGGCTCACAGATAGATCCAACAAATTAAGAGTTGCTGGCTACATGTCAGACTCTACACTGGTAACAACTGGTGTCCCCCAGGGTTCAGTCCTGAGGTCCCTCCTGTTTGGTATAGACTTCTCAAAAGTACATGCCAACACAGAAGGGTTGTGATTTACTAATTTTGCTGGGAACTGTAAAGTGTTTGCCGTTATAGATTCCCCAGATGACACAAATATTCTGCAGAAGGGCCTCTATGAGACAGATGTGTGGTGTCAGAATCATGGCCTCAAGCTCAATGTGGAAGAATGCATAGTAATCCCCTTTGGGGAAAACAAAGTACCCACAAACTGCCACATAGGTGTTACCCCCTAAAACCTGACAAGGTAATAAGGGATCTGGGGACACAAATAGATAGTCATCTTTCCTTTGACAACCATGTTGTCAAAGTGATTAGGAAATCTTATGTGGCCCACCTAATCAACAAAGGGTTTGCATCAGGATCAAAAGCGGTAGTGGTGGCCCTCTACTCTTAAGTCATCAGACCCGTCATTGAGTACAATGTACCATTTTGGATGTACTCGACTAAGCATATCCAGCAGCTGGAGAGACCACAAAGGTACCTCACCAAGAGGATTACTGGCCTCAAACAGTTGTGTTATGCAACACAACTGGTAAAACTAAATCTGTTCTCTGTTGGGTACCACCTACTCAGAGGCACACTCTGCCTAACATACAGAGCCATGTCCAACACATAACTGTTGAACATGCTCCATCTATGGATAACAAAATTGAGTCGCACTACACACTCCAGGAATATGAACCTCATCACAACAATAAATACAACATGCTGGTGGGATAGAGTACCATCCCAGACACTTGCCTTACTGTGGAACAGAGTCCCAATGTACATCAGAAAGAGCCCCTCGCTGATACTTTTTAATAGGAACCTTGATGAGTGGATGGGAAACAGACAATTCATGCCAGGCATCACATCAGCAGCCCCACTAGAAAGGGGCTTATGGTACTAACTATTAGAACTAGGGCTTAGGAGACTACCCAATGGGGTGGTGAAAGCTGCACAACTTGTCTAGGCTAATATATGCCTTCGTGAAAATAGTCTACTACATACCTATGAACCTATGTGACAGGTACATGTCTACAGATAGTAGATGTGTACTTCATTGTACAGTCATGTTGTACAGCAGGCACATGCACCACATACACTGTAATGCTTACAGATACTGGTGGCTATTATGTACAGTGGGTGAGATGTACACCTCATGTATTTTGTGCCATTGGGATGTGTGCTGGGTGGGACAGTCCTGGATAGCTCCCTGTCATGGTCACCCTCTTACACACATCTCTGCTCATCCATCTTTGGCTTATTATACTGTGTTCCCCCTACATATATACATAGGTGCATAGGTAGGTAATAGGCTATCTGCCTGAAGGCATATATTAGTATGGCCAGAGTGTGCAGCTATCACCACACATGGGGTTTGTTCCCTAGGCCTCTGTGTAGTAGATCTGATGAAGTGATCCATGGTGTGACAGCTCAATTTCACATAGACTCATCAAGGCTCCTCTGGAAGAGTGTCAGTGAGGGACTCAGCTTAATGTAGGTTGGGAGCCTGTTCCAAAGCAAGGGAAGTCTGTGAGTTAGTAATGTATCCCTCCAACATGTTCTATTTATTGTTGTGATGATGATATCCCTAGAGCATGTGACACAGTGAGCTTAGGTTTACTTCAGATAGAGCATGTACATCAGTTCTGCATTGGACATGGACCTGTCTGTTGGGCAGAGATCACCTGAGTAGACAGTATGCAACAGAGTACAGATTGAGTTAACTTCAGTCTTGTTGCATGGGGCAACTATTTGAAGCCAGTAATCCTCTTGTTGAGGTACTTCAGTGGTCTTTCCAGCTGCTGAAGGTGCCTAGTCAGATTCATCGCAAGTGTGCCATGATACTCTCTGATGGGTCTGATGACTGATGAGTAGAGGGAACCTCCTTTGACCTACATGCAAAGACCTTGGCAATTTGTGGGAACACATAGCATGATTTTCTAACCACTTTGTGAATGTGTTTCTGGAAGTAGAGATGACTATCCACATGTGTCCATAGATCCCTTATTATTACCTCCACATTTAGGGTGTTGGCACCTATGTGGTATTTGTTTGACTGTAGCTTGAGGTCATAATTTTGACACTACATCTGTCTGACTGAGACCCTTTTTAAGGATGTCTCTGTTGTCCCAAACATCGATTATGACAACCTTTTTGCAGTCATCACACACTTTGCTAACCACAGCCCTCGTGTGTTTGATTGTATTTCTGAAAAGTATACACCAGACAGGAGGGGTCCCAGGACTGAGCCATGGGGGACAGCAGTTGTTACCAGCTTACAGTCCAACAGGGAGACCACAATTCTTACCTTGTGGGATCTATCTGTGCCCCAGTTGGCAATCCATCAGATGACATATGTGTTTATGCACAGGTTGTTGATTTTGTGGATACGACATGTGTGTGGGATGTTGGAAAAGGGCTTTTCAAGGTCTATGTATGCCATGTGTAGCTCATTTCATTGATGTATGTCCTGGGTAACTGCCTTGAAAACTGTCTAGCAGGTTTAGGGACCATGATCTGCCCCTGACCAAACCAAAATGGGTAGGGTTGGGTGCTTGTAGGCTCTCAATTGCTCTGTTTGAGTTCCATAATGATAGACTCCATGGCCTTGCAGATCAGGCTAATTAGCCTTATAAGACAATAGTTCCCAAGGTCTGTTGTGCACCAGCACTTGTGGAGTGTGCCAAATGTTCCTGTAACCCATTCAACAGTTTCATATCCTATACAGAGGGTGAGTCTCAACAGACTGTTCAGGTGCAGGGTCTGTTTTGGAGTTCACATATGACACAGCCAGGGACACCATGTCATCCCATAGACATTGTGTTTTTAGGTTTGGATAGAGCTGTTTAACCATTGTATATGTGATTTCTGGCTTTTCACAATCTCCAGGTATGATAATGGGCCCTTTTGTCAGTGAGAGGGGGGTAAATATGTATGAACCTGTCTGACAAGATGTTGGCAATGTCAGTCATGTACATGTATTCATTTACACTTTGCACTGACTCAGAACATATATGAGTTTACATTGATATTTATGACATAGCTAAAGAAAGCTTCATGGTTCTCTATGGATTCTTAGGCAATATTTTTGCCAGAACATGGCTTGGATAATGTTAGGAGTGCTCATTGTTTCTTGATGATACTGATCTGAGATTTATTGATCTTCTTTGGATTTTCACTTTCTTTGAACAACTTAAGTACTTGTAATACATAGTTTGATTATGACAGGGGTCCAATATATTATATGGGTCTGTTTTCATATCACTCTGCACGCAAGGCAGGATTGGTGAATAGTGACAAGTGTTTGGAATAAGAACTGCAACTGCCAGATATGTGTGGCCCACTGCTGTACTCAGACATGGCCTAAGTGTGTGAGCATGCCCAGTATGCCATTTCAGTATGTTGTTGACTAACATTTGCTTCATTTGTTTGTGTGCGAGCATGCCCAGTATGACCTTTCAGTATGTTGCTGACTGAAATTTGCTAAATTTGTTTAAGTGTGTGAGCATGCCCACTATGGGCATATATACTATATGCGTGAAAAATCAAGTTGTTTTTTACTTCAGGGCTCACCTTTGTGTTGTACATCGACAGGACTTCCATGAGTCAATTTGCATACACTTATCAACATTTCTACATACAGAGGGGACAGCTATTATTTGTACATTTCTACCTGGGGGGGCACACCTGATTGTTACTGTGGGTGTACATAGGATGAGGGGTACACCTGACACTTATACACATTTGCTAGGCCTGCACTGCTATGTCAGGTACTACATTTCAGTTTGTACTGTTGCCTATCATACTGGCTTGAGGCATACCACTGTACTACAGACCTTAGCTTCCAATTACATGCATATTAGTTTGTGGCTTCATAGCCTACCCAACCCACATCACACTGCCTGGCCTGCTGTTATCTGTCTGCATAGGCCTGGGGGGACGTTACTCATATGCCTCTTCAGAGGGCATGATACAGCATTTGTTTGTGTTTGTCTACAATTGTCCTGCTGGCTGTGACTGTTGGATATGTGACCCCCCCAACTGGTATGTGTGAGTGACTTAAGTTGTGTCTGTGCCAGTGAAATGCTATCATGGCTTAGTGGTTCAGTAGTGTGACTATAGTGCACAGTATCCTGAGTTCAAGCCCTGTCATTGATTTTATTTTCCTGCTGAGCAGACCTGACTGGTTAAGGAACAGTAATGCAGGTGTGAGCATGTTTACCCGACTTTGCCCAACGTTACCCAACTTTGCCCGACGTTGCCTGAAGTTGCACTGGTTAGCGGGGTGTGCAGCTACAAGCAATTGTATTTAAATATGCTCAATACTGATAAAATGTGCTTAGCAGTGCTTTATATTGCTTAAAATAGGGCACTCATGCCTCAGGTGGTGCTGCAGGTCTGCCTATGTCAGATGCACATAGTACACTCCCTATACATGTTTGAAAACAGGTAATGTCAAGTTAGGCATCCCTTTTACTGTATGTGTGAGTCAGAGAGAGGTGTAATTTCCAGGGTTCCTACTGAGTCAGTGTATGTGTTATGCGTTGCTTCTTTGCCAAGGCCAGGGCATACTGGTCATGCCTCCTTCTGCCTACTGGGGCAGGCTCAGGTTGTTCCTCCTCTGAGTCATGCTGTGCCTGTGCAGGCCTTGGCAATGGTGGGGGGCTGTTTGGCCATGCCACATGCTGTTCCTGCTGCAGCTGTTTTTGCAGGATCTTATTGTGCAGCATGGCACATACCATAACAATTTGGGTACATGTAGTTGCTGAGTACTGCAAGGCTCCACCAGATGTGTCCAGGCACTGGAACCGTGATTTGAGAAACCCAAACACACGCTCAATTATGTTTCTTGTTTGTGCATGTGCCTCATTATGGAGTTCTTGTTCAGGTGTGTGTGCATTTCTGATGGGTGTCATCAGCCATGGCTCCAGTGCGTATCCAGCATTCCCCACTAGGTGACCATCAGGTATGTCCCCATTGGCAAATCTCTGGTACAGCTGCGTCAGATGCCAGATGTGGGAATCATGATAGCTTCCATGGCAGCCAGCACACACATTCATTATTATGCCCTGGGCATCGCACACGACCTGGTAGTTGATGGAAGGGAAGCCCTTGCGGTTGATGTAGAACCTACCCCGCTCACTGGGTGGTGCTTTGATGTGTATGTGCGTGCAGTCTATTGCACCCACTACCTCAAGGTATTCTGCTATTTGGTGGAAAAGACACATATTGCTGGCCAATGCCTCACGGGAATTGGGGAAATATACGTGGTCACCAACATGTGCTGACATGGCATCCAGGAACTGGTGAAGTACCCTGGATGCTGATGCCTGTGAAATCCCCATCATATCACCAGTTGGTCTTTGTAAGGTACCTGTAGCTAGTATTCTTATGCCAAAACATACCTTGTTATCCACTGGGATGGGTTCCCCTCTGTTGGTTCTGTGTGTGAGGCGTGGCCGGCACAACTCAACAATTTGCTGTAGGAGGTCTCTGTCCACCTTACAGCGCTCCACTATCTCCAGCTCATGTAGCCCCTGGTAGGTTACCCTGGGTCTGTACACTCTTCTCCGTCTCCTCACTGTGGGTTGCTCAGCAGGATTCACATCACCACCCTCAGCACCTTGCACATGTTGGTTTATGATAGCAAGAGCAGCCCCTAACATTTTGTCTGACTTAAGCTTTTTAAGCTTTCCCTCTTTGTATATTTCAGTGTTGCAGAGTTCTTGGGGAAAAAAACAGGGAGGGATGCTGTTTGCAGAGTTTAAAGTGCTGAGCTGGGCAGGGCTAGTCTGCTGCCTGTGTAATTGGCTGATTCTGATATATTTCACCTGGCAGATCTGCTAGTTCTCCTTGGTTAACTTCCTACTACTTCTTTTTCTTCCTTTTGCCTTTCTGTTTCCGCCCGGGGGGAAGCGCCGTGCAAACAAGCGCAAACGCGCGCACATGCTGTGTGCATATTTGCAAGGAGTTTCCTATCTTTTAACATTGTGCACCTTTGGTTTGAGGTTTTCAAATAGGACAACTGTAGGCATGCCTCTTGCAATCCTGAGCAACTCAAAGCAAACATAAGCCACTGTGCTCCAATTAGCTTACAGCCTGTCTGACACACACCCTCATGATGTCACCTATATTCTACTCTACTACTCACCTACTCCTACTCTTACACTCTTGGGACATGGCTCACATGCTGGGGAAAATTGGGATTCACTATTCTTATCCTCATTTGCATAGGATTGCCTACTAATGCATGGTTACATCTCTGACACTGAGCTTCCCCCCTTAGCAACCACTACTCAGTGACCATGTTTTCTTAAGCCTGCCATTCACCTGCATGGCAGAATAAGCTTTTTAGTGAAAATGCCTATTTTTGGCTTTTTTTTAATTATTTTTTTTGTTTTTATAAGCGCCGCATGTTTGTACGGTGCTGCGCTATGCTTAAACATCGGAGATCGAAGAAAAAAAAAAGTTAAATTATTATATTTTTAAACATTTATAAATGCCAGTGGCCTTATATTTGGCCATTGGCATGCTTCCTCAACTGTATGCATCCTTTATTTGGAGCTGTCATAGCTCCGTTTAGCTATTTGCAGAACGGTACTCTGTTACCAAAGGAGTACATTTCTACAGATAACACTAATCTTCCACGGACAAGTTAGTGTTCCTGGATCGCAAATTTACCTCATTTGCATGGCTTTCACCAGCAAATGAGGTCATTTGCATACCATGACGCTGTCCATGCAAGAGTAGCTTTAGCAGCTCTCATGCACGCCCCTGCCTGCTGTACCTGGATCGCACGGCAGACATATTGCCGCCGTGAGCTCCTACGCTCTTCTTGCAGTCCGTGCAAGCTTTCATAAATCCGGTCCATTATTTCCTTCAGTTCAGTACTTATCCATTTAGTCTTGCCCATATTAGCACCATCAAGGGAAGGAGTGAAATGCTTATGGGTTTTTCATATTATGTCCTTCAAACACTTAATTATTTAAAGAAATCAAGCACTATTTAGAGACACCACACATACTAAGCTAGAATGTAAAGTGAGACATTGATTGTAAGAGGTGGATTTGTTTTGCTTCATCACTGTCTGAAGAGCTGTAAATAACTATGAACCCATTGTAAACAGGGTTCATTGATCAGCAGCTTGGGCTTCCTACCCCACTGCATTTAATTCTTCAAGATCTTAAATACTGCTAGTGCAGAAACTAGACAAGCAGCCCATTCTGACCCATGATGCTATCTACATTATAATGACAGATTAATGGCGGGCCACAAATTCTGAAAAAATGTACTTTTTTCTCATGAGTGTAACAATTTAACTGCAGAAAAAAATACACATTGAAGGAAAGTTAGAAATTTGAAAATAATATGACCACTGAGGCTTACATTTTCTAGTAAGTCAATAAAAAAATGATAGTATTATATATTATAAATGATATGCATGTATATGTAATGTATAATAGGGATACACACACACACACACACACACACACATATATATATATATATATATATATATATATATATATATATATATATATATATATATATAAAAAAGCAAATGCACAAAATACATACATACACACATAGAATACAATGCCCCATTTGGTATGTACCTCTCAAGACATCTGCAACAACTGGAAAGGCTGCAGAAATACCTCACTAAAAGAATCACAGGCCTAAAGCAGATGCTCTATGCTGACCGCCTTAAAAAACTCCAGCTATACTCTGTTGCATATCGTCTACTCAGAGGCAATCTCTGCTTAACATACAAGGCCATGTCAAACCCAAAGCTGTTGGACATGCTACACTTAAAGAAATCCCAATCCCTCAGAGCCACACACTCCAGGGATCTAAACCTTGTCATCACAATAAACAAAACATGCTGGAGGGATAGGTTCCCGACCCAGAGACTCCCCAGACTCAGGAATAGATTGCCCAAACATGTCAAGCAGAGTGCCTCTTTGGCCCTCTTCCAAAGCAACCTTGACGGTTGGATGGGAGAAAGGACATTCACCCCAGGGATCACGTCAGTCGCCCTGCTAGACAGGGGTCCAGGGAAGTAAATTGTGTGGGAAGAAATAGCCAGGGAATTGTTATGGCTAGGCTTGTATAGGCCCTAGGGCTGATAGCCTAGTACCAACCTATGAACCTATGCCACTGTGTGTATACATATATATATATATATATATATATATATATATATATATATATATATATATATATATATATAGACATATATAAAAAACAAATACACAAAATACACACATATCTATCTATCTATCTATTTATCTATTTATCTATCTTTGTGTGTGTGTATCCACTAACTGTACGTAAGACCACTATCACTGTAGGATTGCTGAAATACTTTCAGAAAACTATTATATCCCAAAATGCGTCAAGTTAGACACTTGCCATTTTACTGCAGCACATTAGCTAACAAATCTGCTATGTAAATTCAGTGTCTTTTAATTCAGTTAAAAGCTTACATTAAAACTAATAAATCTAAAGATATGTTGAACATTTTTCAAAATTAAAACCATCTGGCTCTTATGTCACTAAATTGCTACAAAGTAGTGAGATACAACTTGTCAATAATAAATACACAGGGAGTAAACAAATTCTGTTTATTTTCAAGCATAAACTAATGAAAGTTGAACATCATCTGCTTTTAATTTTACGTCAGCTACTTAGCCACTTAAGTCTGAAAAATGAGGATACTGGTTATTATGTTTTCGTAATGTGCCATTAAAGTGTGTAATGTATATATAATTTGCTAAGTAATTGCTGTGCATTATACTCAATCATTTAAAAGAAAGAAACCTGTGGTTTTCCAAGGATGGCAGTTTAGCATGAAGTTAGTGATAATATGAATAAATTAGATACTTAAACACAGACTCTACTTTGAGTAATTTATTAGTGTGAAAAGAATGACAGTTTATCAGCCATATGTGTGGCCTGATAATGCACATTAACTGACATTTGATTGATTTGATTCATATGGTTGCCACAGTGCATTTCAATTGATTTTTTTTCTGTGTAAATTTTGCTTACCTTTCTAATGTTATACAAACATCACGCCTACTCCCAATTTTTATTAGACTGCAAAGTATTTTTTCTAATTAATATTCCAGGTTGTGCACTGCCAATAACTACATCAGCATGAAGATGTAACACATCCAAATGTATGATCATTATGACAGTCTTTCCAATTAGAATAAAAAACAGAGACTGGAAATTTCCAGAAAAAGAAACCTGTCTTGTCTTTTGCTAAAACTTCACACTTAATTTTCATCACGCCTCCTTTGGGAAATATATGAATGGATGCTTTCTGGATAACAGAGTAAGGTAATACTTCAACCCACAGAACAGTTATTAACAATATTACAACTACATTTTAAAACATTCAATAATGAGGTAAAAGACTGTATAATGCATTAATACTACAAATGCAATGGGAAACCAAAAGCTATTAGCTGAGCACTTTTCTTTATACTAGAATATGACACACACACACATAGACGTTTAGCTGTCATTAAGTCACTTAATGACAGCTAAATGTATGTGTGTGTGTGTGTGTGTGTGTGTGTGTGTGTGTGTGTGTGTGTGTGTGAGAAAGTATGTGCATGTGCATCTCTCTCTTTCTCTCCCTCTCTCTCTGGCTGCATCTCTATCTGTTTGTATGCATGTGTGTATGTGTATTAGTCTAAGGAGACACTGAAGATACTGAAAGCAGGCTGCATATAAAAAATGTGAGTTTATTTTCACAAGTCAAACGAAAAACAAAATCTTAGTCAACTTTACTTTGCAGAGCTAAATAAAATAAACAGCAATATAGATTTACTTATTAATGTATTTATCGAAGATTTATAAATTATGCAGCTCCACCAAGATACAAGGTATCTAAAAAGAAAGTCAAAATCTGAAGTCCTCTGCTAGGCCCAGCTTCCAGCTCTGTAAAATAAGTATTTTTTCACAACGTAAAGTCCTCGGGTTAGCCCTGACTGGGGCCTCTATTCCTGGTCTTTCTTAGATGATACTCCAGTGAAAAACTGTTTTACTGTTCATATCTTAAAACTAAATTTATGTGAACTAGCAAAGAGGCTAGGGTAACTGCAATGAAGCTCAAAGTTGAATATTAACTTAAAATAGCTACTAAAACCAAAGTTAACAAAAACTCTTTCTTTAGCTACACAATGAAGTTAAGAACTAACACCCAAAAATGTTTGGAGCTAGTCAACAATAATACTGTCCACTCTGACCCCAGCTTAACAGACAAACCTATTGCAAATTTTATCCCACCTACATTCATAGCTATTCCACAGAATGCACACCATGTTTAATTACTATGGAACAAGTTCTCTAAGCTCTGTCAAAAGTTAAGAATATCTCATCCATGGGGCCAGATAACATACCAGGTTGTCCAATTATCACTGCTAAGTAGAATAGTTCCCATACGTCCTTCACTAGCTTTAATAAGTGTGTCGTTAAGGTAAACAGAATGAGATATCTTATCAACATTAACTAATTTCTTTCTCTTGTTTTATAATTTATTTATACACGTATTCCACTGTATATTTTTTTAAAATATCTCCTTATATAGCTCATAGTTTAGTATGAGCTGCCTTTGTGGGCCATTTTTAAGCCTAGCCAATTACCCCAAGTGAGAATCAAACCCTGCACCTTGCGTCTGTAAGGTAAACACATTCACCATTATGCCAACCCCCCCCCCATTATATCTGGTGTGTATAGGGACTGGACTATAAATGCAGCCATTTAAATAATAGAAGTAAGGGGCATCTATAGCAGCTTAGGCAAAAGAATCCATTGAAGGAGGATTGCAGAAACATTGGTTTAGGTCTTCAATTAAGTTGCCATAACGGTTAAGGTCTTCATCTCCCAAGGACGAGGTGCAAGGTTTGATCCTGACCTCTCTTCAGTGTCTGTTTGGAGTTTACATGTCTTCCTGTTGTTTCTTTGAGATTCCTCCCATCTCTGAAACACATGATAATTGTTTCCATCTCAAATTTATCAAAGAATGGAGCTGTGGGTAACAGTACAGACTCAACATTGTGCCCTATAGGGAGAAGAGTTGTATAAACCAACCATCTTGGATATTTATTTATTTTATTTAACATTTGTTAACCGGGCTAGTCCAGCTGGATATATTTCCATTTTCAGCAGAGG